>NC_137149.1:63327264-63509764 GCF_951394435.1 Stenella coeruleoalba
TCTATTTATACTATCATGTCATTGGCAAACAGTGACAGTTTTACTTCTTCTTGTCCAATTTGTATTCCTTTTATTTCTTTTTCTTCTTTGATTGCCATGACTAGGACTTCCAAAACTATGTTGAATAAGCGTGGCGAGAGTGGACATCCTTGTCTTGTTCCTGATCTTAGTGGACATGCTTTCAGTTTTTCACCATTGAGTATGATGCTTGCTGTGGGTTCGTCATATATGGCCTTTATTATGTTGAGGTAGTTTCCCTCTATGCCCATTTTTTGGAGAGTTTTTATCATAAATGGGTGTTGAATTTTGTCAAAAGCTTTTTCTGCATCTATTGAGATGATCACATGGTTTTTATTCCTTAATTTGTTAATATGGTATATCACATTGATTGATTTGCGTATATTGAAGAATCCTTTGCATCCCTGGGATAAATCCCACTTGATCATAGTGTATGATCCTTTTAATGTGCTGTTGGATTCTGTTTGCTAGTATTTTGTTCAAGATTTTTGCATCTATGTTCATCAGTGATATTGGTCTATGATTTTCTTTTTTTTTGTGATATCTTTTTCTGGTTTTGGTATCAGGGTGATGGTGGCTTCATAGAATGAATTTGGGAGTGTTTCTCCCTCTGCAATTTTTTGGAAGAGTTCGAGAAGAATGGGTGTTAGCTATTCTCTAAATGTTTGATAGAATTCGCCTGTGAAGCCATCTGGTCCTGGACTCTTGTTTGTTGGAAGATTTTTAATTACACTTTCAATTTCATTATTTGTGATAGGTCTGTTTATATTTTCCTGTTTATATTTTTTTGATGCTCTGTCCATTGGTGAAAGTGGGGTGTTAAAGTCCCCTACTATTATTGTGTTACTGTCGATTTCCCCTTTCATTGTTGTTAGCATTTGCCTTATGTATTGAGGTGCTCTTATGTTGGGTGCATAAATATTTACAATTGTTATATCTTCTTCTTGGGTCCTTTGATCATTATGTAGTGTCCCTCCTTATCTCTTATAACAGTCTTTATTTTAAAATCTATTTTATCTGATATGAGTATTGCTACTCCAGCTTTCTTTTGATTTCCATTTGCATGGAATATATTTTTCCATCCCTTCACTTTCAGTCTGTATGTGTCCCTAGGTCTGAAGCGGGTCTCTTGTAGACAGCATATATATGGGTCTTGTTTTTGTATCCATTCAGCCAGTCTGTGTCTTTTGGTTGGGGCATTTAATCCATTTACATTCAAGGTTATTATCAATATGTATGTTCCTATTACCATTTTCTTAATTGTTTTGGGTTTGTTTTTGTGGGTCTTCTTCTTCTCTTGTGTTTCCCGCTTAGAGAAGTTTCTTTAGCATTTGTTGTAAAGCTGGTTTGGTGGTGCTGAATTCTCTTAGCTTTTTGCTTGTCTGAAAAGCTTTTGACTTCTCCATTGAATCTGAATGAGATCCTTGCTGGGTAGAGTAATCTTGATTGAAGGTTTTTCTCTTCCACCACTTTAAGTATAACCTGCCACTCCCTTCTGGCCTGCAGTTTCTGCTGAAAAATCAGCTGATAACCTTATGGGGATTCCTTTGTATGTTATATATTGTTTTTCCCTTGCTGTTTTTAATATTTTTTCCTTGAATTTATTTTTAGTTAGTTTGATTAATATGTGTCTTGGTGTGTTTTTCCTAGGTTTTATCCTATATGGGACACTCTGTGCTTCCTGGACTTGGGTGACTATTTCCTTTCCCATGTTAGGGAAGTTTTCAACTATAATCTCTTCAAATATTTTCTCAGACCCTTTCTTTTTCTCTGCTTCTGGGACCCCTATAATTTGAATGTTGGTGCATTTAGGGTTGTCCCAGAGGTCTCTGAGATTGTCTTCTTTTCATTCTTTTTTCTTTATTCTGCTTCTCAGCAAATATTTCCACTATTTTGTCTTCCAGCTCACTTATTCATTCTTCTGCCTCAATTATTCTGTTATTGATTCCTTCTAGTGTATTTTTCATTTCAATTATTGTGTTATTCATCTCTGTTTGTTCTTTAGTTCTTCTAGATCTTTGTTAACATTTCTTATATTTTCTCAGTCCATGCCTCCATTCTATTTCCGAGGTTCTGGATCAACTTTACTATCATACTCTGAATTCTTTTTCAGGTAGATTGCCTATTTCCTCTTCATTTATTTGGTCTTGTAGGTTTTTACCTTGCTCCTTCATCTGTGATGTATTTTTTTGCTGTCTCTCTTTTTTTTTTTATGCGTGGAATTGTGTTCCTGTTTTACTGGTTGTTTGGCCTGAGGCTTCCAGCACTGGACTTTGTAGTCTATTGGGTAGAGCTGGGTCTTCGTACTGAGATCAGGACCTCTGTGAGACCTCACTCTGATGAATATTCCCTGGGATCTGAGGTTCTCTGTTAGTCCAGTGGTTCGGACTTGGAGCTCCCACCGCAGGAGCTTTGGCCCAACCCCAGGCTTGTGAACCAAGATCCTGCAAGCTGCCTGGAGTGGCAAAAAAAAAAAAGAACAATAACAAAGTAAAAAATAAAATTACACTAGGAAACTAACAGATATGTTAGGAAGAATATAAAGATTAAAATAGAGATGAATCAACAACCAGAAGGTACATGAGTACCACAATAGTAAAAAAGAGGAGGAGGGAAAAGAAAAAAAAAGGGAGGGGGGAAGACCTTGGCTGTGGAGGGTGGGTCCTAAGCAAGGGTGGAGGTTTGGGTGGAGGGCAGGGCCAATGCTTAGGACCCACAGGGCTGGAAAAGGCCCTGGGGGATGTGGGGGGTGGGGCTTAGGCTCAAGGAACAGAAGGGGCCCAGGTGTGCCCTTCCCCTGGTCTCAGAGGGCAGGGGCCCTCACCTGGGAGCCCAGCAGGCTTCCCAGGACGAGTGGACAAGGCCAGCGCCCTCTGCTCCTCTCCCGCTCCTCCTGGAGGGCTCCTCCCACCTGCCTCTCCTCATCTTCCTAGCCTCCCTCCTGTTGCCCCCAGGACCCACACGGCCTGTATGGGGCTTTGGAGGGGGCAGTACTGGCTTGGTAGCTCAGCAGGCTCCCTGGCCTGGTGGGCCAGGCGATCACCCTCTACTCCTCTCCCGCTCTTCCCGGAGAGTCCCTCCCACCTGCCTCTCCTGATCTCCCTGGTCTCAGGGGCACCTATCCCCCCTGGGCTCCACTTCTCCTACCCCCTCAGTCTCCCTACACCACACTGGTTCACTCTGGGGTTCCTCCCGTCTCCATGGGCAGCAGAGTCCCCCACCAGTGGCCGGCAGGTGCCCTAGTTGTGGGGAGATGCTAACTCCATGTCTTCCTACACAGCCATCTTGACTCCACCTCCCAGAACTAATTTTAATTTCTTAATTTCCTTGGCTATTTGATTCATAGCCATGTATCTGCATCTAGAATCATGCTTGGCACAGAACTAGACAAAAATAATTGGCTTAATTTTGAATATTCAATTTTATATATATATATATATTTTTTTTTAATAAATTTATTTATTTATTTTTGGCTGCTGTTGGGTCTTTGTTGCTGTGCACGGATTTTCTGTAGTTGCAGCAAGCAGGGGCTACCCTGTTGTGGTGTGTGGGCTTCTCATTGCAGTGGCTTCTCTTGTTGCAGAGCACAGGCTCTAGGCATGTGAGCTTCAGTACTTGTGGCTCGCAGGCTCCAGAGCGCAGGCTCAGTAGTTGTGGCGCACGGGCTTTGTTGCTCCGTGGCATGTGGGATCTTCCTGCACCAGGGCTCAAACCCGTGTCCCCTGTGTTGGCAGGTGGATTCTTAACCACTGTGCCACCAGGGAAGCCCCAGATATTATTTTTGAATACACTATCTTTCTCTAGTATTGTTAGGCTTATTAGACTTCCTTTCTATATAATTTTTGTTTAATTAATTAATTTATTTATTTATTTTTGGCTGTGTTGGGTCTTCGTTTCTGTGCGAGGGCTTTCTCTAGTTGCGGCGAGCGGGGGACACTCTTCATCGTGGTGCATGGGCCTCTCACTGTTGCGGCCTCTCTTGTTGCAGAGCACAAGCTTCAGATGCGCAGGCTCAGTAGTTGTGGCTCACGGGCCTAGTTGCTTCACGGCATGTGGGATCTTCCCAGACCACGGCTCGAACCCCTGTCCCCTGCATTGGCAGGCAGATTCTCAACCACTGTGCCACCAGGGAAGCCCTCTATATAATATTGGTAGGAAATTATTTCCTCAAATGGCTATCATTTTAAAGTTTGGAAGTGTAAATGATAAACTGGAGGCAAATTATAAGATGATCAAACAATATTGGCATTTCCTGGAAGTGTAGTATGCAATAAAAACTTTCTGAATTTATATCTATTTATCTTTAAAATCTGAATTCCACCTAAATTTCCTAGTTTCTTTATCTGTACTTAGTGTTAAATGTCATTATTTTCCATCCCCAATCCCATGCTATCCCCCTTTCTCTTCACCTTGGAAGCTCTCCTCTTTCTCTCTTTGGAAAAACGTTTTTCTGATATTATAACATGTTATTCATTTTTCTCAATATCCGTTTGAGAAGCTTCATACCATTTTTACCAGCTTTTATAGCAGATTCTGACAAATACTTTCTCATAATGCCATACTTTTCCAGATAAATTAGAGGTTCCTGAAGATTACTATAATAACATATTTATTTATACTTAAATAAGGAATCAATTTTAAGTTGTATAGTTTATTTTAAAAAATAGCTCTGTGCACTCTAGAATTACCCCTTCCCATAGATTGTATAACAGATTGGCTAACTCTTCAGTGAATCTCTCCCCACAAATGGACACCAGATCCTTTCCCAGATGTACAGGTTTAATCATGTTCCTGGTTCTTAAATTTTAGAATGGGAAGCTGTATTTCTCTTCTTTCCCAAATAGTTTACATAAAATTTTGTATTCAGGTAAGGATACACATATTTCCAAGGTATACAAAAACTTCCAGAAGAATACCACAACTAAAAATATTTTTATCAATTTTCAATTTCCATTATAGATAATAAAAGTGAAGCTTAGGGGGAGTTCCCTGGCAGTCCAGTGGTTAGGACTTGGCACTTTCACTGCCATGACCCAGGTTTAACCCCTGGTTGGGGAACTAGGATTCTGCAAGCCAAGGTGCAGCCAGAAAAAAAAAAAAAAGAAAGAAAAGTGAAGCTGATAATTATTGCTACAATGGCAATCATATTACAGTATATAAATGTGTCAAATTAACATGTTGTACACCTTAAATCTATACCACGCTATATGTCAAATATATGTTTCAATTAAAAAAAAGTGAAGCTGAGAAAGTTAAGTACATAATCTGTTACTAACTGGTTGTTACTGGGTTCAAATCAGTTTGTCTGCATCTTCCACCTTGTACCTCATTATCTCTAAGTATCCTTTCTCTTTTATCCACCTGTTGAAATCTTGCCTATTCTGTTAGCCTAATGAGAAAAACAGAGTAATAAAAAACAAAAAACTAGGCAATAATTAGGATCCCTGTTTTATCTAAAATAATACCAAATGCTCCTTGCAGCTTAAAAATAATAAATTGAAAAGTGACTTTCAGAGGCATATACTTGGAAAAGATTTGTTGCTTTGTAAATTTAATCAACATAAAAAGGAATACAGACTGGTTTTAGTATAACACGTAGGACAAAAAAGTGGAGAGGCTTTAGGAAACAAATATGGAGAGAACAGTGGCCTCAAAGTGTAATCCACAGATGGGCATAATCAGCATCACCTGAAAATGTGTTAGAAATGCAAATCCTCCACATCAACCCCAGAAGGACTAAATCAGAGACTCCTGGTGGAACCAAGCAATCTGTGTTTCAACAGGCCCTCTAGGTGAGTCTGACACCCACTAAACCTACCAGATACACAGTAAAGTTAGAGAACCAATTTTTGTAAATGATTTAGCCTTAGAAGCAGTGGAAGGAGTGGAAAAAGTTGATTTTCTTGGTATGGGGAAACTAAAATTATTAGGATTGTACGCTTTTCTACTGCTCAGTACTAAGCACCCTAATAAATGTGTTATATTATTTGACCTAAATAAATGTGTTAAATACACACATAAATACCATAATTATAAATACATAGTAAAATTGGTATACATAGGGGCAAAAAATAGAGGGAAATATGCCCCCCCAAATTAATATGTTGATGTGGGATTTTTGTTTTCTTTTTAACTCATTCTCTCATATCAGGTAAACATAATACATAGAAATTTGTATGCTTTTCCCCTGTTAATTGGTCTTATGTCAGTTTAATTCTCAGGCCCTAAAGGTAAAAGTAAAATTTCGTCTCACATTCCCGAAATCTAAAAAAGTCCCATTCACTCTGTTTTAAATACTACAAGGACAATTTCTGAATTTCTACTTCTCTAACCTTTTTCTCCTTCACTCAGTCACCTATTAAAAACATCTCCCGGGGCTTCCCTGATGGCGCAGTGGTTGCGAGTCCGCCTGCCAATGCAGGGGACACGGGTTCGTGCCCCGGTCCGGGAGGATCCCACATGCCGCGGAGCGGCTGGGCCCGTGAGCCATGGCCGCTGAGCCTGCGCGTCCGGAGCCTGTGCTCTGCAACGGGAGAGGCCACAACAGTGAGAGGCCCGCGTACCGCAAAAAAAAAAAAAAAAATCTCCGTTTAAA
The DNA here is from genome assembly GCF_951394435.1 of Stenella coeruleoalba. Lineage (NCBI taxonomy): Eukaryota > Metazoa > Chordata > Mammalia > Artiodactyla > Delphinidae > Stenella > Stenella coeruleoalba. The sequence goes on from NC_137149.1 coordinate 63,333,878, forward strand.
CGTGCAGGTCTTGCACCCAAATTTAAACATCTGAAGATACAAATATATCCCCAGCAGAAATCAGTCTTCAATTTTAACATCCCTTGAATAGCTTCAGAGTGATCTCTTTGCGTGGATTGCTTAAGAGTATTGCCCCATGAACCAACTCCCCCCTCCTTTTATCCACACTCAGTTCCTTTCTTTTCTTGAAATTCTCAGCGCCCTCCTCTGGCTACTATTGACTTCTTAGCAGCCGGGGCCGAAATTTACGCAGGCGCTTTCCAACGTCTCATAGAGTCAGCCTCCCCTGGGTCGCATCCAATCAGGGCCCAGCCAGAAAGCAAGGGCGCTGCAAACCCTCGCGAGGTTCAACTTCTCTGGGCCTTGCTTCGCGGGCTTCACGTGATCTCAGTCCGCACCTCCCGCTCTTCTTCGCGGAGGTCGCCGCTAGGCACTGTTTTCAGCTGGCGCTCGCTGATTGGCCATTGCTCGCGCGGTCTCCTGGGAGACGGGAACGCGGTAGCCTTCTTGAAGGAGACTGCGTGCGCCTGCGCACTTGCCAGATCGCGCGGCTGCTCGAGCTTTGAGATGAAGGTAAATAACTTACGAACCCCGGGGGAGCGGGAAGAAGCCCGCCAAGAGTCGCTTTGAGGATAGGAGCTTGTGATCTCCTTTCGTCCTCCCGAGTGCGTGAGAAGTGGGGATGGGAGCGCAGGGGCGAAGTTGAAGGAACAAGGGAATAGGAAGGAAAATTGAAGAGGAGAAGGCGGGGAGGGAGGCCTCTCATTTCTGGGACCGCGGCTGGGGTTCGTGCTTTGCGGGAAGAGGGAACCCCGCCACGGCTGGAAACGAGCAGACTGGATCTGAAGAGAACCCAAACTTCGCACGGTAGAAAGAACGAGTTGTGTGAAAGCGCTTGGAGGGTCGCGGTGAAGTTGACTCGTTCGGGTGTCAGGAGCTGCCTCATTTATTGCAGCTAAACACCTGGCAAGCCGCGCGACTGCTCAGCGCCTTAAAACGAGTGAAAAGCCTGCGAAAAAATAATCCCAAATTGTATTGCCTGTGACTGGTGCAATTTACAGATCACCTGGTGGCGATGTACATTATTCACGGGGAAATCTGCACACGCAGCTCTCAAGCTCTAGAGCGTCATCCTCTGCACGCACGGTTTCTAGGCTTGGGCTTCTCGTGAACCCCATTGCCGGGTCACTGGCTACAGATCATTCACCCTTCGCTTTACCGAGCAATATCCCCTTACACACCCCGGCCCTGATCCGGCAAAGAAATGGAAAGCTTAATTTTTATAAGTTCTGGTGGCTATTAATGTGGAGATTGCAGTTGACAGACTGGTAATCTTAACTCATTTCTAAAGCTCTTCACGACTTATGAAGTACCAGAAGTAAGGAGATATTATTATTCCTGGTTTACAGTTGAGAATTCTGTGTTTGAGGCAATTTAATCGACCTGCTTTAAGCCCTACAGCTAATAAATAAAAAGCCAAATATAAACGTTGGTATTCTGGTTGTGAAGCTAGCACCTTTTCTGGTCCATTGTATGTGTATGGAGTGTCTGTAAACCTCCTTTGAAGAAAAATAGTTTATAAGGTCACAGCCAGAGGAGGTCTACCATGAAGCTGGTAAAATTCAAGTTTAGGGACCCCTCACTTCCATGCAGGGGTTCCAGGGCAATGTGGTCATAAAATTGCAAAAGTAAGATGCTTTTATACTCTTTTTTTCTTTAAGGGTGTCTTCATGCTTCACAAAACTTGGATGCACCTGTGATTTTAGCGCACCTGTTTTCAGTACAGGTGGATTTAATCTTTAACATAGTAAATGCCTGTGATTGCTGTTCAATTTTGACCATTTGAAGAGTTTTGTGTTGCTATTCAGACTGTCAAGCCACCTGCAGTAGTCTCTAAACTTCACATGCCTAGATATAGGCATCATTGTTTAACCTGTAATTTAACCTAATGTTAAAATCTACATTTATTCATCCCAAACTCTTAAGTTCCTAGATGTTCTAGATCAGCACTGTTTTGATATAAATATAATGTGAGCCAATGTAATTTAACAATCTTAGTAGCCAAATTAAAATGTTTTTAAAGAAACAGGTAAGATTACTTTTCATAATATATTTTATTCTACCCAGTATATCCAAAATATTATCATTTCAACATGTAATCAGTATGAAAATTATCAGTGAAGATAGTTTGCATTCTCTCCTTTATAGTCTTTGAAACCCCATGTGTAGTTTATATTTACAGCACATCTAAATTTGGACTGCCCACATTTCAAGTCCTCAATAAAATTCCAAGTCCACATGTGGTTTGTGGCTTCCATACTGGATACACAGTTCTTTATTGTCTAAGTGAAAAGAATGATTTTTCAGTTGAAAAAGTGTCCACCCAATAGCCAAATTAAACACTTAATGATAAAGTAAATGTAACTGATGGGGAAAGGAAAATAATAATTTTGAAGAAAATATAGACATTTTGTATTTCTATCAGAGTTAATATTTTTAATAGCAATTTTGTTAAATTTAATCTCCCCAAATCTATGCTATTAATAATTAGCTAAGTTCAAGTTTAAATTATTTAAATTTTTAATAGCTATAAAACACTAAAGCCATACATTTTTATAAAATTAATATTCAAAGACATTCAAAAGCAAAAACGTTATATAGTAAATGCTCCCATATGTATTGAGGTCCATACTTTACCGATCAGATTGTGATTATTTGGTTGGTTGGTTGATTGGTCATTTTGTTTGTTACATTGTTGACTTCTTTTGGGTAAGCTCTAGCATAAGCCTTCACCATCCTGAATCCTACTGTTTTCATTACCATGTTTTGACATCTTTTCTGACCAATGCTTAATTGTATGTTTTGAAAATACAGAAATTGTATTGTGTTTTTTAGCGTGTTTTCTCACTGCTAGAAAAGACTTGGCTTGGCACACCAATAAAGTTTACCTGGCAGAAAACATCAGGAAACTACCTTGCAGTAACAGGGTAAGAAATCAGTGAATGTTGGTAAATCGTCCTGACTCCAAATGGTTGTATGCCCACCTAACTACACTATCTGTTCAGTAGAAATTCTTGGGTGATGACTGAATGGTGGGAAAAGTAATATATTTCCATTAACATCACAATTCATAGAACCTTTTCCCTGGTAATAACTTTTTACATATAAATTATGAAACTATCGTGAGAAAATAAAATCAGTTGGGTGTATAAAAAAACTCTAGAGAAATAAGAAACACTTAAATCGTATCTTTGTGTTCTGATTGCTTTTAGAGCTGATCATATTGTGAAAATCTTTGATCGCCATGGTCAAAAAAGAAGTGAAATCAACTTATCTGGGTAAGTACAGTGGTAGATCAAAAACTTTTTCAAGCTTTGTGGCCTAAAAAATAAAAAAACACTGTCTTAAAACTATAATCAAATAGAATTTTATAACATATCTAATGTGTATCTCCTCTTTTGCCTTCTCCATTTGCAAAGAGATTTGGTTTTTTATACCATAAACAGTTAATGAAATATGTATATGTATAGCATATGAATTAGAATTTAACGTTTATAAACACTCATACATTCACAGATAAGCTGTAAGACAGAATTATAAATGAGTCCATGTGAAATAATTCTTATTTAATTATAAACAAGCTTTAGTGTGTGTATATGCAGATAAGATAAGCCCATATGGCTGTAGTATTTCCTCTCTAATAGTTACTTTCTGCATACTTCTTAAAGGACAAAGGCCTTATTTTATCTATTTTAAGGAAGTCATTCTAGATTACAGTAAGCATAACATAAGCATTTTTAATGATTCAGTGTTATCATTCCCTGTAGTAGTTATTTTACTGATAGTCTTAGTGGTTATTATGATGTGTAGAGTCCCTCACCTAAATGGTCTTATGCTGCCAGCCTTTTTAAATACACATCTGCTTTCTGCTTTTATCACCACCATCTTTGCAAATCAGGTTGCTTTACTTCTCTCCCATCCACCTAATGCCACCATTTTGGCATTTCCCATTGCTCTCTTTTTTTTATTATTATTAATTTTTATTGGAGTATAGTTGCTTTACAATGTTGTTAGTTTCTGCTGTACAGCAAAGTGAATCGGCTATACGTATACATATAGCCCCTCTTTTTTGGATTTCCTTCCCATTTAGGTCACCACAGAGCATTGAGTAGAGTTCCCTGTACTATACAGTAGGGTCTCATTAGTTATCTATTTTATACATAGTAGTGTATATATATATGCCAATCCTAACCTCCCAATTCATCCCACCCCTGCTGCCCTTGGTATCCATATGTTTGTTCTCTACATCTTGTGTTTCTATTTCTGCTTTGCAAATAAGTTCACTGTATCATTTTTCTAGATTCCACATATAAGCGATATTAAATGATATTTGTTTCTCTCAGACTTACTCTGTATGACAGTCTTTAGGTCCACCCTCTTCTCTTCAAATGGCACAATTTCATTCCTTTTTATAGCTGAGTAATATTCCATTGTATATATGTAGCACATCTTTATCCATTCCTCTGTTGATGGACATTTAGGTGCTTCCATGTCCTGGCTATTGTAACTAGTGCTGCAGTGAACATTGGGGTGCATGTATCTTTTGAATTATGGTTTTCTCCTGGTATATGCCCAGGAGTGGGATTGCTGGGTCATATGGTAGTTCTATTTTTAGTTTTTTAGGGAACCTCCATACTGTTCTCCATAGTGACTGTATCAGTTTACATTTCCACCAACAGTGTAGGAGGGTTCCCTTTTCTCCACACCCTCTCCAGCATTTGTTGTTTTTAGATTTTCTGATGATGCCCATTCTAACCGGTGTGAGGTGATACCTCATTGTAGTTTTGATTTGCATTTCTCTAATAATTAGTGATGTTGAGCGTCTTTTCATGTGTTTGTTGGCCATCTGTATCCCACTGCTCTCTTAATTGTTGCTTCTGGTTTCTCTATTCTAGGAAACAGGGCAAGCTAGTTATAATTATGTCTAAAAGTAAGAAGCACTTAGTAAAAGAACTTCTTTGAGTAAATTGTATGAGCTTTATTGCATAATCTCTGTGACATCTATTTTGGTTACACAATGGCCTTATTTTTTTACTTATGAATTCTTTTTTGTTGTTGTTGTCGCTTTTGCGGTACGCGGGCCTCTCACTGTTGTGGCCTCTCCCGTTGCGGAGCACAGGCTCCGGATGCGCAGGCTCAGCAGCCATGGCTCACGGGCCCAGCCGCTCCGCGGCATGTGGGATCTTCCCGGACCAGGGCACGAATCCGTGTCCCCTGCATCGGCAGGCGGACTCTCAACCACTGTGCCACCAGGGAAGCCCACTTATGAATTCTCTTGCTGTATTCATCATAGTTGAATTAGACTGACAAAAGATCTCCACATAAATAAAATGCCATTATATATTGTCTTTACTTGGCAGATGATTTTATCAACAACTTGAAAGCCTTCCTCTTCCACACTCTCAAAATCCTGAAAATATTATAGAAAATTGAGATCCCAAAACATATTTTATTTATTTTTAATTTTTTTAATTTTTGGCCACACAGTGTGGCATGTGGGATCTTAGTTCCCTGACCAGGGATCGAATCCATGCCCCCTACATTGGGAGCATGGAGTCTTAACCACTGGACCACCAGGGAAGTCCCCCAGAACATATTTTAACAGTTCGAAGAATAAAATAACTTAAGTAATGCCCAGCTGTCTTAAATGTAAAGCTGAGTATGGCTTAGCCAATACCCAAGAACAGAGGGTCTCCAAATGAAATATAGCATCAGAGAAGGAAGGAAAGGTTAATCTTCAAGGAAGTTCTTAAATTATAATAGACATTTGGAGTAATTTTAAACAGTAAGAAACATGTTAAATAGAGCATTTCCTATTTATAACTATTTTGTTATCTTAATTGAATCACTCATTCTATTAAGATATGAAATAAAAATAAACTTTCTTACTATTTCAGAATTCAAGTCTTTCTTGTTGTTTGCAGTCCTACGTCTACCCAGCCTTGATCTGTTCAATACACAGTTTATCTAGATATAACATCACTTCTTATCAGTACCTACTTTTTCCCTCTGTAAATCTGAAATAACCTTTCGAAAGTTGATCATACAAATTTTCTCTTGATTCCAGGTGTGATTCCTTTCCAGAGGTGCTTGATGAGTTTGTTTTACCAAAGGGCCAGGCTCTTTATAGGTGTTGAGAAAATCTGCTAACTTATTAGGTATAATTATATTTAATATAGTATATGAAAATGATATTTAAAATGTTTCTATTCCCTCAACAACGATATAATTGGTGTTAGTTTTATCTAGGCACTGAATGGTGAGTTATATTTCTCACTTTAGAAAGTTTATGACGTATTCAAAAATAGATTGAATGGTCTTGTTATAGACAAAAATCACAAATAGTTGAGTGTTTAAATTTCTTTCCCTACTTAAAAAAAATGCATAGTGATGTTTTGCTCTCTTTTTAAAAAGTAACTGTGTTGCTATGGATTGGGATAAGGATGGAGATATCCTAGCAGTGATTGCTGAGAAATCCAGTTGCATTTATCTGTGGGATGCCAACACAAACAAAACCAGCCAGTTAGACAGTGGCATGAGGTAAGGATAGTTTTTTTTATATTTTAAATCTTCACTTAGAAATATCATTATTTGCAGATTTGATGCTACAAATACTACTTTCATTATAAAGATGCATTGATGAGTTATTTTCTTATAAAGGAAAAAGTTCATTTCTTTTTTAATTGTTATATATAATCCTATTAATTTTGTTCAGTTAATTAGAATAAAGTTGTTATGATTATAAAATATGACTTCTTAAAAAGTTGCTTTCAATGGAACAGACTAAAATGTCCAAAGAAGAGAGAAAACGTATATGGGAAAATCTGGAGATGGGATTGGCTGCAGGCATGGCTGGATCTCGGGGTTCTAATGATGCAGTCAAGACTGTCTCCATCTCTCGGCTCTTCCTTTCTCTGTATTGACTTCTTCTAAGTCAGACTCTCTCTTTTAAATTTTATTGAAGTGTAGTTGATTTATAATGTGTTAATTTCTGCTGTACAGCAAACTGATTAAGTTAAACATATATATATTCTTCTTCATATTCTTTTCCAATATGGTTTATCACAAGATATTGAATATAGTTTCCTGTGCTATACAATAGGACCTTGTTGTTTATCCATCCTATATATGTAAGTCAGACTCTTGATGGCTACTGGCAGGTATCAGCTTATACCATTCTTCACAGCAAGTTATGCCAGAGGAAAGAACATACCCCTATCACATTACTAGTGTCCACTCATTTCTTCAGAAGGTCTCTGAATAGGGTAGGCAGGGCCATGGGGTTGATAATCCTACCCAGTGAAGAGTGGAGTGAGGGTGGGGAAGTTCACAAGTGGGAAAAATCCTGGGCAGACAGAATAAATTGCAGGTCTCTGCAATTTATTGGAATGGAAACCATTCCAATGGAAACCATTTTGCCATATGGAAAAGAAAAACGTATCGGTATTTACAACTAAAACTGCAATTTTGACCTTGGATAAGTTGCTTAACCTCTCTTTAATCCTCAATTTCTTCATATATGTAAAGAGTGTATAGTAATAATAATCTGCTTCATGGCATCATGTGGCCTGCAGGTGGGCAGGAAGAGATCACACACATACCATAAGGTTAGATTATACTTTTCCAGCTTACATGCCAAGGAATAACAGAGCAGGACCAAACATCACCTTAGCGCAGGTTCTCTTGACCCTCCAAAGTGACGCACGAGACATGCATCCACAGGCAATAGTGTCTGACCAACATCAAGTCTTGCTAGGTCTGAGAACCTTCATTTCTTGCTCTGTCCTTTAACACTTCGGTACATCACTTTTCAGAAGGATTTTACACACCCTGTGTGCTTTCATTCAAGAGGATGTTTATAAACATCAAGTACTGCTTCTTGAACCAAATTGAGCATCAGTGAGGCCACATCCTGACCCAGAGAAAAATGCATAATTAATCCCAGGTGTTTCGAATTGGCAGCTCTGCCTCCCACTGTCTTATCTTCCCCCACTTCCATTTTCTCACATCATCTCAGGATTGTTGTGATAGTTAATTGTATGCAGTGGCCAGGCACCAAAATAAGAACTGAGGGAACAGTAGATGTTATTGTAATTATCAATAAGGTAAAATTAAGGGTGTTTTACTGTTGCTATTAATATTTAATGTCTAAAGGCCTTTGGCTATAGAAAGGTATACCTACTACTATTTGTTTTTTTGTTAATGATCAATCTAATACATCACGATAGTTAACAATTCTGAATATCAAGTTTGCAAAATTTTCTTAAATATTTTGCAAACTTAAGTTTCCTTTAAGCAATTAAAATTTCATTTACAAATTTAATCTGATTAGATTCTTCTGCGCACTTCAAACACAAATAATTCACAAAGCATCAAATATAATTATTACAAAACTTGCTGCAATGCCACTTAACTATCTTGAATTATTATGTTAGCACAATGGGTTGAATTTATTTCATCATTTTTACTAAATGTATTTTTTATACCTTTTTAAGATTATAGTGGTACTTACCCTGATCCTACCTAGGCTGACAGCAGTAATCATTTAGTTTTTTACCTGGGATACAGCAATCTTTTCAGAGAAACTCTGAATACAATGTCTGGTTCATAAACCAATTGATTCTTGGTTGGATCATGGGACATGGTTGCTTCTCCCAAGGCCATTCACACCTGAGTACTAGTCACCCTACTCAGCTTCTTTTCTAATTGACCTTCAACTGTCATATCAGCCAGAATTTTACAAACCTATGCCTTTCACATAGGTTGCCTTTTTTTGTAGCCAGGTGCATTTTCCTAAAATAATATATTCATTACATTTTTCTTGGCCAGAAATATGTGTTATTATTATATGTTGGCCTCATCGGTTAGCATAATTGGAAACATGTATGCCTTGGGATCTTACTGTACTTTGTAGGACCTTTTAGACGTCTTATCTCCTAAGAGAGGAAGATAAAGCCCATTCAGTTAACTCTTCTTTTGATGACATTTGATTACTTGATCTTCTTGGAATACACTATTTAACCCTCTTTCTAGTTGGTTGTTCTGTGACTGTCAGTACTGATCAACTATTGACTGGACTAATATTGTTACACTACTCTTACTATATGTGACCGCAGTTGCTAATCCGACCTTGTTCTTGTCATATAGTTCCTCTTTTCTCTGGTACTATTTAGCTCACTCCAATTTTTTAAATTCATGTTTTCTGAGCAGCAGACTCCAAAATGGGATTAAATGTGTAAGGTGTTTATCACAGGAAATATCTATGAGGGAACAGAGAGGGAGAAGAAGTTAGAAGAGCCGTCAGACCCTTGTAAAGGAGAGAGGGAAGAAAGAAAGGGGGGGTAGAAACATCTGGAACCGCAGCACAGTTCTAAAAAGTTCAGCTAGGCCCAGTCTGAGCCAAGGTTACCATCAAAGGAGTCCTGTGCCTCCCAGGAATGGGCCTCAGCAGGACCCTTGCCATGCGCAATCATTGTCTGGGAGCAGCCCATGGGACGGTGTGGTCCCAGCATGTTGAGGTGATGGATTCCAATGCCTAGCAGCTGGGGGCCTTGGTCGGTTATACTTTCTATAGTTGGAGATCTGAGAGGCATATTCTCAGGGCTGCTGTACCTACTTAAACTGAGAGACAAATGCATATTTATCTTTTATAAAGTATGTACTTAATATCTTTTATAAAATATACTGTATACTTAATATATTCAATAATTGTAAATATATACTCAATTGAAGAAAGCTAGCAGCCCAGTATATTAATACTTCTTGTTAAAATTAATTTTTAGCTAAACATTTTATTACATTCACTTATTATTACAACTAACTTTTCCTATGCTTTAAGTGAATTTTTGTCTTCCAAGTATCATTAGGTTTTATGGCCTTTCACAAACTTAACTTGTTTCAATTAAATATGTAATTTTTAATGCTCAAATTCCTCTAATTTAGCCAGAGGAGTCCCCTTTAAGCTGACTCTTTTGTCCTTTTATTACTGCCCTCAACATTCTTGAGAGCTGTGTTGCTTTCTGAAAACAGTAGCTTGATCTATCAGTGACTGTCAAAGTTTAGCTGCATCAGAATCACCTGGAGAGCTTATGAGAACACAGACAGCTGCGCACCACCCCCAGTTTCTCATGCAGTAGGACAGGGGTGGGATCTGGGAACTAGCATTTCTGAAGTTCCCAGGTGATGATGCTGGTCCTGGGATTGTATTTTCATAACCACTTTTCTAGATCCATTGTGATTTCTTTCCTCAATATATAAATGAGCTACTCTCCAAGGAGTCTTGATTCCCTTTAGTAGAGGATTGTATAAAAGTTCAACCTGGGCTTCCCTGGTGGCGCAGTGGTTGAGAATCCGCCTGCCGATGCAGGGGACACGGGTTCGTGCCCCAGTTCGGGAAGATCCCACATGCCGCGGAGCGGCTGGGCCCATGAGTCATGGCCGCTGAGCCTGCGCATCCGGAGCCTGTGCTCCGCAACGGGAGAGGCCACAACAGTGAGAGGCCCGCATACCGCAAAAAAAAAAAAAAAAAAAAAAAAAGTTCAACCTATGGATCCTAGAATGCACAGTAAGAACTGGTGGTAGGCAAACGTGCCTTCTACCTCCTTCTGAGCTACTCTTAGCAGAGCTGGAAAATGTATGTCCTTTTTCATGAATCATGAATTCCCAATGATTTTTCCAATTTAGTATATCGTATAGTTGGACCCTACTTTTTTTTAAAGCATAAGATGTTATCATCCATGAAGATTTTTACCACAATTAGAGTTACAACTATCATTAGTAGACAAATTAATAAGTAACTCATAATGAGTCATCTGATGAAATTTGAGATTCCATCATGACTGAATTGAAGCCTATATTCATCATACATTTGTATTTTAAGTCTCACTCACCTAAGACCATTTTATAGTGTCTCAGAATGTCTTTAGCACTTCTTCATAGTCCTAAAGCATTAAGTTGTAATTTTGTACTTCAGCTTCTACGTAGATGTTAAAACTATTCATGAAGTACTTTTTAAAAGGACTACTTAGGGGGTTATAATTGTGAATTGTTTAGTAATTTGTATCTTAATGTTACAGGGATCAATTGTCTTTCCTTCTTTGGTCAAAATTTGGAAGTTTCCTGGCTGTTGGAACTGTTAAAGGAAATTTGCTCATTTATAATCGTCAGACATCTCGAAAGATTCCTGTCCTTGGTAGGTTGTAGCTGGAAACACTGCTAAATATTTGAGATGCTTTACATAAATGGAAATTTTACCACCTCAGATTTCCCTGATATTGCAAGAGAAATTTTGTAGTTTAAAATGAAGACTTCCCTGGTTAAGCCATACATCTATCTAATCTAGAAGATCCATCTTCACTACCTACTAAGAATTTTCCAGGCTATGTAACAGGTTGCCCTAGGGTGAGCCTGTGCCTTTGGACACCAGTACATTAATAGCATGGCTTCTATCTGTCCCTTTCTCACCCAGATTGTGCCTCTGGCATGGAGTAGCTCAGATGCATATCAACACATTAGTAGATGGGCTAAAACATTTGGTGGCTTCTTGGACAGAGTATCCAGATTCCTAATTCTGACCCCTCACTCTCTCCAAACACCAATTTAATCTAGGAGTTGACTTCGAGTTATATTTCCCTCAGGGTATATGACTGGATGATATGCGTGTTTAATCCTTTGACCTTCTTGGTTCAGTCTCTGATTCCCCCAGCCTCTGGTCACCTAGCATCTGCCCTGGGACTCCCCAGGAGGAAACAGTATGGATTCTTTTCAATTATTGTAACATCATGCTGGTGAATGGTGAAACAGTGGGCTTAATTACATACAGGTGGCCAGTATAACATACCACTAATGAAAGAATCAAATCCTGGAGATAATAGTGCCCACAGAATACTTGAGAAAGTGCCTTTCAATTAAGGACACTTGTTCATTTCAAATTATTTTCACATATATGTATATCTTTCATAGGAATATTTTTAGTGCTGTAGCTAAACAGTTATGTCATTGATCCATCTGAAAAATTAAACTAAAAACTTTTGAGTTATAAAGCTCTGCTTTCACCATATAAATTAATTTGTTTGACTTAAATAGGCATTTTCTATATCCCACTTCATTTACAGGTATATTCTACCAGTTAACTTATAAGCCCTAGAAATTTTGACACTTGAGGTATAAGAAAATAATTTGTCAAAGCATGATTATTTTGTGTCAGTAACTGTCATATATACATGATTTTATGTGATCTTTGTATTTAATATGAATATTGATTCTAATCTCAGCTAATTTAATTCACTGTGTAAAATGGAAAAGATTCAGGCTAATTATATATTTTAGGTCCTTTAGCTGCCTCTTTCAGAGTTAGTTGTGATTTGTGGCTTTGCTTTTTTTCCTTTGAAATAATTTACTTTCCTAAAACTAAGGCATTTCACTTCCAATAGCAGCTGCACGAATGCATGGTTTTTACAGTAGCTAATGTCTGTTACCTTGTTTCGTCATGCTCTGATTTATTTCCTTGAACTAGACTAGATATAGGCAGTTCTCACTTTGCATGCGTCTAACATGCATGAATTTCAGTGTTCACAGTATACCTAATATTGCCAGTCTCCCAGTAACATGATTTACATTTCAGTGGCCATAGTATGGTAGCTGTAAGTTAATACTAATTAAATGAGTCAATACGTGTAAAGTGCCCAGAACAATGTTAAGTAAGCACACAAAACATGTTAACTGTTATCAGTGAGGTTAAGGTTAACCTGAATTCTGAGCACTAGAAGAAAAGGAGAGATTTTCTTCTCCCTTTCTTGAGTATAGAAAGAAGTTTGTCTTTGGCATCTTTCCACCTCTCTTTATGTACTCCTTTTTTCCCTTCTAACACCCATTACTTCCGACACTCAGTTCCAGTGTACCACTTAAGCCACTTAATCTATGATCAGCAAAATCTCCTATATCCCAGTCTCTTCTCTGAATGTTCCCTTCACTTTTGTGCTCTGGTCTTCTGATTTGAAATACTACCTCTATAGTCCCACATTTATCTCTTCCAAACTCTAGACTCATACATCCAGCTGCTTACTCAACATCTCCAATGAGATTTCTAGTAAACACTTCAAATTTAATACCACCAAAACCAATAGTTTTCCCTCTCATTGATGGCATTTCATCCTTTTAGATATTTAAGCCTAACCTTACCATCATCCTTGACCCTTATCTTTCTCCTACGTTCCATACCTAATTTGCCAGAAAATCTAGTAGGATCTATCTCCAAATATCTCCAGAATCAAGACTGTTCTCATCACCTCTACTGCTGCCACCATGGTGTGGGGCTCAGACATCTTTGACCTGAATTTCTGGAATATCTTAACTGGTCTCCCTGCTTCAGATCTTGCCCTGCTATAGAATATCCTCAGCCCAGAGGCCACGGTGAGCCTTCTGCTCGGAACTCTCCAGTGGCTCTCCATGTCACCCAGGGTCAAAGTCTTCACTATGGCCAGCCAAGCCCTCTGTGACCTGGCCCTTGGCGACTCTCTGACTTCATCTCTTACCCATCTTCCGGGACTTCACAGCTATACTCTCCTCCTACCTGAGCCTCTAACACACTCTGGCACACTCTGGCCTCAGGGTCTACTCACTTAACGACTATTTATTTAGAGCCTGCCTTCTGCATACATACTGTATTAAGTTCTGTATGGGGTACATGAATAAAATAAACATGATCTCTGTCTCAATAACAGCTAAAATAGCTAACATTTATATGGCATTTCCTATATGCCTGGCACTCTTCTAAGTGCTTTAACTCGTTTGATCCTCAACCCCTATGAAAGAGCTCCTACTATTATCCCCAATTTTTGGATGATGTGACTAAGGAATAGAAAGGTTAAGTCACTTACCCATGGTTTTGCAGTAAGTGGTGGAGCCACTTATTCAAAATAGGCAGTTTGCCTCCAGAATCTGTATACTTAATTAACCTTGGGGCTCTTGAGTATTTATCTATCCCAGGACCTTCAACAAATGCCCTCAGTGTCAAGCATGCAATTTCCACTCCAAAATGTGGTTTTTGCACTGTCTGGATTGCTCAATAAAAAAACGTCCTGATACTTAGTGGCTCTAATATCCCTCACTAGCTAAATGAGTCAATTCTTTTTTTTTTTTTTTTTTTTTGCGGTACGTGGGCCTCTCACTGTTGTGGCTTCTCCCATTGCAGAGCACAGGCTCCGGACGCACAGGCTCAGCGGCCATGGCTCATGGGCCCAGCCGCTCTGCAGCATGTGGGATCTGCCCAGACCAGGGCATGAACCCGTGTCCCCTGCGTCAGCAGGCGGACTCTCAACCACTGTGCCACCTAAATGAGTCAATTCTTAACACAAGTCTCACTAAGGTGCATTCATATTTGTACCTCAGTGTTAATCATGAATCATTGTATGTCCTTTAGTTATATATGAAGGGTCAAAACTGTGATGTTGAATCTGCTTATGCTAAGGGTCTCCCACACTGTGAAGCTGAATATAGTAGAGATAGCTTCAGTGCTTTGAGATTTAAGCACATTTTGTGCTTAAGACATTAATGTGATAGGTTTGGTTATATGGTAAACAAACTTGTCAAGGGGTGGAATGTCTTTTTTATGTTAGGACCTATGCTCATATGCACATTAAAAAATTGGAAAACATGATTGCCCTCATATGCCTTTATCTTGATTTACAACTTGGTAATAAACTGTTTTAAATAAGGTTGCTTAGACACTAACTGCTTTGATGAGATTTTAAATTTCTTGTCTGTTTAATTTCCATAGTATATTACCTAAACTTTCAGATTAACATCATGGATATCTAAAATTTTTTTTGAGAAATCAATATGTACATCTCTTTTTCAGGAAAGCATACTAAGAGAATCACATGTGGATGTTGGAATGCAGAAAACATGCTTGCTTTAGGTGGTGAAGATAAAATGATTACAGTTAGTAATCAAGAAGGTGACACAATAAGACAGGTAATACAGTAACATCTCTTTGGTCTGCTATATTCAAATTTTCTTCCAAAACAAAGTTTGTCTATCAAACAGATCTATAAAATTTTAAAATCTCTATGTGAGATATGTATACAATAACTTCACATTCTAAACATCAATTTTTTTTTAATGTATTAGGACATTTTTCTTTAATATGAATACTTTATCCAAATATCCTCCTTTGTACATTTCCCATTGGCTAGTTATTAGCATGGATTATCGGCTCTGTGGTTATAGTCAAACAGTATATTTGTGAAATAACTCTTATTTTATATATGTATTTTACGGTGTAAATGTTAACAACTGAACTCAGAGTCAGGTAATATAACCAACTGCCTGATTCTAAAGCCCACTCCTTTAGCTGATATGTTAAATTGCTTCCAAACTAATTCTAATTAAATTTAATTTTAGGATTAGATTTTACTGATGTTCAAATTTCCCAAGATTGATTAGATCTTCAGAGGCTCCTCTCAAGGGAATTTGTATTACCCATAGCTATAGAAGCTCACCAGTGGCAAAATTTCACTTTGGATGACTTGGCTTATGATTTATTACTTCTAGAGCAATATTGACGTGCTTTGAATACCTGCTAGTTACATGGCACTGTGCTATGTACTATAGAAGAAATATGAAATATGACTACAGAAGAAATAAGAAATATGGCCCTATATTAACTATCTATTGCTACATAATAAATTACTCCCAAAACTTAGCAGTTTAAAACAAAAAACATTGCTTTGCAGTTTTTGTGGATGAGGAATCCAGCTGCAGCTAAGCTGGGTGCTTCTGCCTCAGGGGTCTCTCATGAGGCTGCAATCATTTTATCAGTCTGAACTGCAGTCTTATCTGAAGGCCTGACTGGGGACCACAACAAAGCAGCTGGCAAGAGAGTGAGAATAGTCATTCAAGACTTAAGCTGCAATCGTTAATAAATAACCTGATCTCAAAATTATTTTTGCTGTATTCTGTTCTCTAGAGGTGAGTCACTAGGCCCAGCCTACACTGAGGGGCCGGGATGGGGATTACACAAAGGCATGAACACCAGGAGGTGAGAATCGGTCCAGACCATCTTAGAGGCTGCCCACCATAGGCCCCCTACTCTCAAGAAGAGAAAACTAATCATGATAAAACATATATCATCTTATATGATTATCAAATTGTGTGATATAGCTTACAAGTCCTATAACATTTGTGAGAT
The DNA here is from genome assembly GCF_951394435.1 of Stenella coeruleoalba. Classification (NCBI taxonomy): domain Eukaryota; kingdom Metazoa; phylum Chordata; class Mammalia; order Artiodactyla; family Delphinidae; genus Stenella; species Stenella coeruleoalba. The sequence continues at coordinate 63,350,127 of NC_137149.1, forward strand.
AGAGGAGATAAATGAAAGTTGGATTGTGAATCTGTAAGAGAAAAGATGATCTAAATCAGTCAGAGTATAGGCTAAACTAATGTAACAAGACCCAAAATTACAAGGACTCTAAGAATATGGTAGTTTGGGTGGTTTTTCCTCTTTTTTTTCTCATAAAACAGAGAGGGGTAAGCATGTCATCTATGTATCTCTGCTTCTCAAGGTTGTATAAATTCCCCCTTCCTTCCTTCCCCTCCCTTCCTTCCATCTTATTGTTCTGCCATTTTCTAGGGTGTTTTGCCCTCATGTACATGGTTAAAGCAAACATACCAGCACCTCATTTCAGCCCCAGGCAAGGAAAAAAGAGAAGTGGAGTGCAAGAAATTTGTGAACGACCTAATCTGGAAGATGCAATCATAATTTCCATTCATATCATATGACCAGAACCTAGTTATATGGTCACACCTTGCTGCTGCCAGGGAAGCTGCAAATTTAGTCTACCTAGGTGATCATATGCCCTGCTAAAACTTGTTTTAATGGGTATTGTAAGACATTTAGCAGTTGCTGTCATTCACTCCAAGCAGAACAGAACAAAGATAAGAGGAAAAACTTATTACAGCTTGTTCATGGCTTATTCCAGACTGGACTGACTGAAGATTTGGACTTTGAGAATTTATAGAAGATAAGTCTGAAGAAGAAAGTTGGTTCTTGTATCTGGAAAGCTTTGAAAGTGAGATAGAAGTAACTCAATCATGTTGAGCAGACCATAGCATGATTACAGTGGTTCTTAAGGAAGGTTAATATGACATTACAATAGAGATGTTAATATATATATATATATATATATATATATATATATAGCATTACTGTAAAAAATAGTTTCTAGAAACCTTGTAATTTTGGTCCATCTATGTTGGAGTCCTTTAGAATTAGAATGCTACAGGTCCCCCCTCTTGTATCCATATTACACATCATCAGTAGATATTGGCATTTTTTTTCTTCACTGAATCAAGACCTTAGAATACTTTTCCACACATAACATCCAAGGAAGCCACTACCACTGAGCCATTATAAACATACAAGACAACTATTTCCCATTTTTAATCCCCAAGAAGTATGCTTCCAGAATTTGGCATACTACTTAAGTTATGATGCAGTAAACAAAACATAGGTTATAAGTATTGTTTTGTCTGGTATTTTCTCTGCGTTGCTTTGACTTGGCTATTCTGCAGAGCACTCCATTGTAACTTGTGTGGATTTATCTTTATTTATCCTGCTGAGGACTTGTCTTGCTTCCTGAATCTGAAGATTGCTGTCTTTCATCAATCCTGGAAAGTTCTTAGTCATTATCTCTTTGAAATTCACCTCTCGCCCTTTCTATTCTGTCTTTCCAGAGCAACTGTTAGACATATGTTGGATCTTCTTACATCTCTTGATCTCTCTTTCATAGTTTCTTTTTGTCACTCTTTGCAATCTTCAGGATAATTTCCTCAAATCAGTTAACTTATTCTTTCTTCAAATTTGTCTAATCTTCTGTCCATCCCATTGAGTCTTTATTTTAATGGCTCTACTTTTTATTTGTAGAAGGTACTTTGTAGTTCTTTTTAAAATCTGCCTGGACTTTTAAAGAAAGTGTTGTCTTTTCTTATATTTATGAGTCCTTTTATGTTTTTAGCCATTTAAATGTATTTATGATATCTTTCTGATAATTCTGTTCTTTTTAGATCTGGTGACTCTTCCTCTTGATCCATTGTTTGTTTCTGAGTTTTCTCATTTTGAATTGTGAGCTCATCTCCAGCAGGGCTTGACTGTGGAAGTTTTTTGCAGCCTTTGAAGAGGATTTAGATTCGTTTTGGCCAAACACTGCAGGGAGTTTCTAGACCACTCAAAGTATAACTTTGGACCTTAGACCACAATGAGCATAGGAGGGAAAGTCTTTGATTTTAAAAGAATTTTTTCTGACCCAAAGCCCAGCTTGAGCCAAATGGGCTTCCTTATCGTCTCCCTTTACCAGCTGCTGCTCTGGATATCTGCAGCATCAGTTTCTGCACACACTTTGGTTTTCAATTTGATCTTTGCTTATGGTCCCTGGAAATCTCCTAACCTTCTTTCAAGCTTATCTTAGCCATTTAAAAAGATATGTGTTCAGTTTCATCCAGAATTTCTAGAAGTTTGTAGCAGTAGGATTTTCAGGCTGTTAGTCCAACCTGTAACAGAAATGAAAGCAAGTTACCTGTTTTAGTAATAGAATGAATTTGAGTTTGGGGTTTATTCATAGTGATAGTATTTTCACCCTTGCAGACACCAGTGAGAGCAGAGCCTAGCAACATGCAGTTTTCCATGATGAAGACTGATGACCGAACCTCCACTGCTGAAAGCACGGTAAGAGTTCTAAATCAAATCCAGGCCCAAATTATTTTGGTAATTTTTTAGGATATTCTGTCTCCTTTTCTAGTATGGTTCAGAATCTATAGTGATAAATAAATTATAGTCCTTCACTTATTAAACCAATGCAGGCCCCAGTTTCTCAGGCCTAAATGTTTTTTCTGCTGCCACCTAATATCACAGCAAGTGAGGACAGTTTCCTGTTACACTTGCTGCTCTTCTTGTTCTTATGGTAGCAACAACAGTGGGGGCACCTTGAAAAGCAAGAGTATTGATTTCTCTCTTTTTTTTAATTTTCACTCTATCAGATGTGGGGACCAGAGCTCTGGAAATTACAGTTTTATTTTTTTAATACCTTAGATTGTTTTCCCTGCCACATTTTAACATTCTGAAATCCAGATGATTTTCACAGTCAACAAGAATATGTTTAATGAAGTAACATTCCTTTATTTCTCAAGAAGCTATTATTAAAATGATAATAACTCCTAACTGGTAGCGTCTTAGAATCAAGGAAATATATCAAAGTGTTTCTCTTTACATATATATATCCATTACCCTTAATGAGCCCAAATAAGTAATGCACTCTTTTCTCTCCCCAACACAGTTAGACCCTCAACTGAGAATTATAGTTAAGTACCAACTTGTAACAGCGGGATAGTAGTCTAGCCACACTGACCAGTGCCCTGCTGGTGATGGGAAGAGTGATGATATAAAAAGCCGAGCTAGATTATCCACACAGGTGTGGACCTGTAATCCCAGATAGCCCCAAATCAAAATCAGACAGCCTTAGGATAGAAGACTCTCTATACTCTGGATATGAATTCAGTTTCAATGGAACTATGTCAGACCTACCTTCCTTTACTGCACAGGACTCATATTAGAGGTACAGAGAATTGTAAAAGGTTATTCCATCGAGCTATTTTAGTGTACTTCCAAGGGTGTATTGCATATGTGTGAAGCCAAGGATCCTTTCCAGACTGTATATTAGTAAAATGTTACAAATGTTTTGAGTTAGTCACATTGTTACCTTACTAATTATAACATTTAACATGCTAAATTTGGCTCATTGTTTTTCTAAATTAGGTTTATGCTCTTTGGATTTGCTTATTAGTCTTTTCATGAAGTGCTGAGTAATTCATTTCATAATCTCTTTTCTTTTCTGGCAGATAAGTGTAGTGGTTGGCAAGAAAACTTTGTTTCTTTTTAATCTGAATGAACCAGACAGCCCAATTGATCTGGAGTTTCAGCAGCGCTATGGCAACATTGTCTGCTATAGTTGGTATGTACAAAAGCTCATTACAGAAGGATACCCCTGTGTTTTCCCTTACTAATTATATTTAATTTTTGTCTGTAGCATTTTCACTTCTCTATGTAATATTTTCTGGATTATAGTCTATGATTTATTATGTGGAACTACCTAGCATATTATCTGACAAATAGGCCCTTGATAAATTATATTCTCTAATTCCTTAGTTTTAAGGTATTTGCTTATTTACTGTATTGCAAATGATAATCTTCCTTTTTACTGTATTATTGCCTTCGTTGCTATAGGTATGGTGATGGCTACATCTTGATTGGTTTTTCACGTGGAATTTTTGTGGTCATTTCCACTCATATTCGAGAGATCGGTCAAGAGATATTTCAGGCTCGTGACCATAAAGATAGTCTAACCAGTATTGCAGTATCACAGACCCTTAACAAAGCTGCTACATGTGGTGATAACTGGTAAGTTATATTCACATATTCCCAGGAAAGCTTATATAAGGAATATTCAAGAGATTCAACAAGACATTGTTAACTAATGTGAATCTGTCAACCATAGTTGCACTGTTAAAATACGTTTGCAATTGAAAATTCCTAACATGCCTTTACCTCTGCCTTTAACACTCGGGGTAATACCTAAAATACTAAATGCGTACTAAATACAGAACCTAAAATGGAGTATGCTTGAAAATAATCTTAAAAATAAAATAGGCACTTCTGGGTAACATGGAGTAAGCACACTCCACCCTGTCACTCTCACTGAATACAGCCATAAAACCTGAACAGAATCCATGGAACAGCTATTTAAGGACTCTGAAAAGTAAACAGTAGCAGGCAGATTGGAGAAGAAGGCCGGCGTCTGAAATATCACTGAGCCAGCCGTGAGTCTCCCATTTGTCTTCCGGTCTCTCTCAGCCAGGACTCAAGGCAGCCTGAAGCCTGGACCCTGGATGTAAGCACTGGGCAGAGAGAGAGAACTCTGAGAGAAGCCCTTTAGTTCTGGCTCAAGTTGCAGGAAAGAGAACTCCTAACACTCAGAGAAAGTTGGGGAAATCCCCCAATTTTCTTTTTTTTTTCTTTCTTCTCTCATGCCCCAGCCACCAAGCAGTCTCACCATGGGAGTGACAGAAAGGACCCACAGGCACCTAAAACTCTGATGGAGGGTAACCTTCCTCTCCAATTGGAGGAGCTGTGGTCCCGAGAAGGTGGGGCATACCCTTGTTATTTATTTTTCTCTCTGTCCTCTCACTACTTGGCTGCAGGCACAGTTGTAGGAGGTACAAGGCAGAGGAGAGCAACTAGAGCCCCAGATTTCCTGCTGGAAGACCAAAAAGGGGAGCCCTAGGGAACCAGAATATACCAGGGAGGTCCTGGAGAAGGAGAAACTCTGGAAAGCAACCTGTGAAGATATTTATGAACTCCCAGGTTCATCCCTGAGCTGTGTGTGTGTATCACATCCTAAACACATACCAAAGACTTTGACAACTGAAATAAGGGATAGATCATAGCCCATGACCTATACTGGCCAAAGAGTAGGGCATACAGGGACATATCCGAGTACCACTACAAAGGCTTTGGAAGTGGAACTGACATTGAAATCATAACCCACAGAAGGCTGGTTAAAATGTGTGGCCTGAACCCAACTGGGCTGATTGCCTGCTTAAAAAAAGAAAAAAAAAATTAACCTTCTCTGTGGGATTTAAACAAGACAGAGTCTCCTAACATAATATTCAGAATGTCCAGAGTATAACCCCAAATTACTTGACATATGAAGAATCAGGAAAATTTCAACTCACTTGAGAAATGGCAATCAAAAGACACCAATGCCAAGATGATGCACATAGCAGCTATTATAAAAATGCTCCAAGAAGTAAGGGCTAGCATTCTCAAAACACATGGGAACAGTCTCAGGAAAGAAATAGAGCCTATAAAGAACCAAATGGAAATTCTAGGACTGAAAAAATAATATTAATGCAGTGTATGTAATACCAGCATGGAAATCACAGAGTAAAAGAGTTGGTGAAGTTGAAGGTAGAGCAATAGAAATATCCATTCAGACCCAGAGGAAAAAAAGATTGGAAAAGAGAAAAATGAGCAGAGCCTCAGGGACCTGTGAAACTACCAAAAGTCTAACACTTTTGTCTTAAGAATCTCAGAAATAATGGCCAGAAACTCTCACATTTGGCAAAAGACATAAACCTATATATTATATAAGCTCAGCAAACCCCAAAAGGGTAAATCCAAAGAAATCTAGGCCCAGACACATCATAATCAAACTGCTAAAAGCTAAAGGCAAAGAAAAGATTTTGAAAACAGCCAGAGAACATTTTGAATGACAGCAGATTTCTCACCATAAACCATAGAGGCCAGAAGGAAACTCACAACATTCTTAAAGTGCTGAAAGAAAAGAATTGTTAACGAAACCTCTCTCTATATCCAGTAAAAATATCCATCAGTAATGAAGATGAAATAAAGACATCCTCAGATGAAGGAGAATGAAGAGAATTTACTGCCCGTGGACCTCCTCTAAAAGAATTGCTGAAGGAAGTTCTTCAGATAGAAGAAAACAGATGACAAGGAAATTTGGAACATCAAGAATAAAAGAAAAGCAACAGTAATGGTAAATAGCTGGGTAGGTCTCCAGGCAGGGGAGGCTGTTGGTCACAAGGACTGTTGGTGAAGTCACATAAGGAACTTATATTTGCTTGTGACTGTGGGCTGCTATGTAGGGCATGCATGTGCAGGAAGGACTAGTGTTAGTTTAAGGTCCCTGCAAGCCACGTGGCCAAAGTAGATGCCAAGGCAGCTACATCATGGTGTAGCTTAGCTAAACTCTCAACAGACTTGGACTGTGTTGTAAACCAACCAGACCTAGCAGCCATCTACAGAACACTCCACCCAACCACAACAGAATACACATTTTTTCCAAGCACCCATGGAACATTCACCAAGGTAGACCATATCCTGGACCATGAAACAAACCTCAGCAAATTGAAATTGAAATCATACAAAATGTGTTCTCTAACCATCATGTAATCATGCTTGAAATCAGTAGCAGAAAGACAACAAGAAATTCTCTAAACGCTTGGAAAGTAGACAGCCTACTTCCAAATAACTCTTGGGTCAAAGAGTAAATCTCAAAGCAAATTAAAAAATACATAGAACTTAGTGAAAATGGAAATGCAACATATCAAAATATATGAGAGTCAGCTAAAGCATTTCTGAGAAGAAAATTTATAGTATAAATTCATAAACAGGAAAGAAAAGATTTCAAATCAATTAGCTAAGTTCCTACCTCAAGAAACTAGAAAAAGAAGAGCAAAATAGGCCCAGAGAAGAAGGAAGAAAGTAAGAAAGAGCAGAAATTGAAAATTAAAAAGTAGGAAAAAAATTAATTAAAAAGCTAGAATTTTTGAAAAAAATTGATAAATCTCTAGCAAGGATGACAAAAATAGAAGACACAAATCACCAATATCAGGACTGAAATAGAGGTATCACTACAGACCTGAAAACCATTAAAAGGAGAAAGGAATACTACAAACAACTTTATACTCAGAAATTTGACAACTTAGAAGATAGGGAACACAACCCAATCAAAAAATGGGCGGAAGATCTAAATAAACATTTCTCTAAAGAAGACATGCAGATGGCCAAAAAGCACATGAAAAGATGCTCAACATCATTAATTATTAGAGAAATGCAAATCAAAACTATAATGGGGTATCACCTCATACCAGTCAGAATGGCCATCATCAAAAAAATCTACAAGCAATAAATGTTGGAGAGGGTGTGGAGAAAAGGGAACCCTCCTACACTGTTGGTCGAAAAGATACGTGCACCCCAATGCATTGCAGCATTATTTACAATGGCCAAGACATGGAAACAACCTAAATGTCCATCGACAGAGGAGTGGATAAAGAAGATGTGGTACATATATACAATAGAATATTACTCAGCCATAAAAAAAGAACAAAATAATGCCATTTGCAGCAATATGGATGGACCTAGAGATTGTCATATTCAGTGAATAAGTCAGACAGACAAATATCATATGATATTGCTTATATGTGGAAACTAAAAAAATGGTGCAAATAAACTTATTTACAAAACAGAAATAGTCACAAATGTAGAAAACAAACCTATGGTTACCGGGGGGGAAGGGAGGGAAGGGATAAATTGGGAGACTGGGATTGACATAAACATACTACTATATATAAAATAGATAACTAATAAGGACCTACTGTATAGCACAGGGAACTCGACTCAATATTCTGTAATGACCTATATGGGAAAAGAACCTAAAAAAGAGTGGATATATGTACACACACACACAGACACACACACAGACAGACACACACACACACACACACACACACACACACACACACACACACAGTACAAGTAAGACCAGGGACATCTGAATAAGATTCATGGGTTTTATCAATGTCAACATGCTGATTATGATATACTATAGTTTTTCAAGGTGTTACCATTGGGGAAAAAGGTAAAAGTTACACAGAATCTCTCTGTTACTTCTTACAACCACATGTGGACCTATAATTATATCAAAATTAAAAGTTTAATTAAATGAAAACATTTAATGTTTTAAATGAAAGGAAAAATATATAAGTGGGAAACAGTGGGAGGGAGGAAGGAAGGAGAGGGGAAGGGAGACAGGAAGAAAGAAATGTTGCAACCGTTGGGTCCCGACATCCTGCTACACAGCTTTCATTCGCATTAGCATACTTACTCTTCCCAATAACCCCATGAAGTAACATTATGCCTGCATTTTTCAGAGCTTTCCACCTAGGCCTTGTGATTCCAAATTGAATGCTCTTTCTATTATACGTCACTTCTTTTTGTAGGAAAGAACTCTTGGAGTGGGCGGGGCGGGGGGGAGGACACATTGCAAAGAGAAACCTGTTTCAGCTTGCAGCAATCAATACTGCTCAGGGGAGTGTTTTCCTACTCAAACTTTTCTTCAGGATAACTTAAACCTCCTTGTTCCCTGAAGCTGTAGATTAGAGAACTAGGGCACAACCCTACCCCACAACTCAACAAACAAACAAAAATTTAAAGGATAAAATATAATTAAATGTAGAAAATTTAATATTTTCTTACCTTAACCCAGTGGATCCTCCTTCTTTTGAAGAGCACAGACCTGTTCTATAGCTTATAATTGTTTGTGAAGAAAAACAATTTAACTTAGCGGTCATATTTAAAGGACATTTTTTTTTTCCAGCATTAAAATCCATGACTTGGCAGAATTAAAAGACATGTATGCTATAATCAACCTGGATGATGAAAATAAAGGTACTGATTTTTCTGTAGCAGAATGACATTTTATCATTTCGATTACAGAGAGTAATGTGTCACTGTATGGTTTGCATTAATTATAGAAGGAATAAAATTAACACCTTTCACTAGAGTTCCCTAAGATAGCCTCCTTATTTCAGTAATTACGTTGAGTCATACTCCTTGCCTAGAAGCATATAAGTCCACTTTGATTCAAAGATTTCTAGTGCATTTTATCCCAAATCCAGTTGCAAAACCTAAATTCTTACATACCTTCCCTTTGAGCCAGTGTTGAATGAATCAGGGCTCATGTCCATAAGCCAATCCATGATGAATGTCCTAGTCTAAATAAAGACTAAACTATTTTTAAAATTTGAAGATTTTTATGCTTCTGGCAGCTTAAGTGAGGAGAGTTGCTTGTTCGCCTGCAACAGTATCTCTGTTTTTGAATAATCCTTTATTATGTCCATTATTTCAGGGTTGGGCACCTTGTCCTGGACAGATGATGGTCAGTTGCTGGCACTGTCTACCCAGAGGGGATCGCTCCATGTTTTCCTGACCAAGCTCCCTGTCCTCGGGGATGCCTGCAGCACCAGGATTGCATATCTCACCTCCCTCCTTGAAGTCACCATAGCCAACCCTGTTGAAGGAGTATGAAAATGCTGTTACTTTTATTTATTAATAAAATCAAAACAGTTTCAACGGTTAACTACTGTTATTTTTCTCTATTATAGGAGCTACCAGTCACAGTTTCTGTGGATGTGGAACCCAACTTTGTAGCAGTAGGGCTTTATCATCTGGCTGTGGGAATGAATAATCGAGCTTGGTTTTATGTCCTTGGAGAGAACGGCAAGTCTAAATCCAGTTGTTTTCTTATCTAGCATATAATTTGTTTTTATTTGGGAAGCACTGATAGTTTCTTTTAAGACCAAGTCTTTCACTCCTTTTCTTCAGACATCCCTTTCTTAGCTTAAATGGTTTTGCAAATCTTCTAAAAAATTTGCATAATATTTGGAAAGGTTTTATTCTTTACCTTTGTTGTGAAGACACCATGGTATAGCGGGGCAGAGTGTGATCTTTAGAATTGGGCCCTGGGTTCAAATTCCCTTCTGCCCCTTTTAGCTGGGTGCCTGTAGACAAATTCTTTACCCCTCTGAGCCTTGGTTTACTTATCTGGAAAATGAGGATTCTTCTACTTATGAGGAAAATTAAATGACATAAAATGTGTGATCTGCTTTTGCACACGGTCTTTCTTAGGCACTTCTTGGTCTGGTGGGTACTTAGTAAATGTTGATTCCCTCCCCCACTTTATTCTTTGAAAAATGACCATTAGCATCTGAAGGGAGCCTTGCTTTTTCTTCCCCTCCTTCCTCCTCTCCACCCCTTTCCCCACTGGAGGTCAGATATCCCTCAGGAACAGAGCCAACCTGAGAATTATCCTTAGATGTTCTATTAAGCTTATTGTCACTAAGGTTTAATTTTTGGTTGTTTTGCATGTGATTTTATTTTACATTACTTTGTTTCGTGTGAACCACTATGAAATTCCTGAAGGCAAATTTATATGGCAACTAAGATTTTCTTTAGAATGGCTAAAATAAAAATTTTAGGTTCGGAATATTCTTGCAAAGGCACACGTTTAAAACTTATTTGCAAATCATTAATTAGATCATTTTATTTATATTTTAATGTGTTTGGTTTTGTTTTAATTGCTGCAGCTGTTAAAAAATTGAAAGATGTGGAGTATCTGGGGACAGTAGCCAGCGTTTGCCTTCATTCTGACTATGCAGCTGCACTTTTTGAAGGCAAAGTCCAGTTACATTTGGTAAGTATAATTTTGATGTCCTGAGGCCTGCTCAGGTAAGTGATGAACAGCCTAATGTTTTATTATCAAGAACTTTGGTCAAGAAGCGACCATATGCTTTGTGACCACCTAGAGGGGTGGGATAGGGAGGATTGGAGGGAGCACAAGAGGGAGGGGATATGGGGATAAATGTATATGTACAGCTGATTCACTTTGTTATACAGCAGAAACTAACACACCACTGTAAAGCAATGATACTCCAATAAAGATGTTAAAAAAAACAAACAAAAAACAGCATTAGGGTAAAAACTAGGAAATCTGAATAACGTATGGAGTTATGTTATAAATGATGTATCGATATTCGTTATTATTTGTAATAAACGTACCATACTCATGTAACGTGTCAATGATAGGGGAAACCAGGTGTGGGGTATATGAGAACTCTACCATCTTCACACCTTTTCTGAAAATCTAAAAGCATTCTAAAATAAAGATTTATTTTTAAAAAATAAAAAAAATAAAGAAGAACCATATGACAGACTAGCTAGAAACCCAGATGTGGATAAAGGATTAACAGAACTCCTTACCCTTCTGCACGAGCTGTTCAGTTGACTCCCAAGCTCTGTGCCCATGAAACCTGACAGAGTTTCAGCTGTGCCACTCACAACATTGCTTATGGTAAAAATGACTGTGTAGACTGCATCTAGGAGGAACTATAAGTAAATTGTAAAAACTGATGGGAATGCCATACGTCTGGCTTCCTGGAATGCACTGACCCATGTATTTGGGCATGTCACTTGTGGGGATCTTGAAACTGTGCCTGTTGAGTTGCTCAAGAGATATTGGCCCCTGAAATATGGGACTTCTCAACCAGGGCATCTCCCACATCTGTTTCTTGGCTCTTTGCTTCTGGGAAGCCAAAGAGACTAGCTACTAGACAATTGCAGAGCCTGCTGCGTAGACTATTCCCATTAAAAGGGATGTTTAATGCGCCCTGCTGGCAAGCTGGGTTCCTTCCTGATATCTTTCTGAGTAAACTGGTCTGTGATAGTTTGGTGAGTCTGAATGTTTAGCTGAACTTAAGAAAAAGACTCTCCCCTACCCCTTAGATGTTGCAAACCAGGTTTATTCAGATAAATCTATGATCCACTATTATTCTTTACGTTTTAGATAGAAAGTGAAATGTTGGATACTCAAGAAGAACGTGAGACTCGACTTTTCCCAGCAGTGGATGATAAATGCCGTATTTTATGTCATGCCTTAACTGGTGATTTCCTCATCTATGGTACAGATGTACGTATTGTCTTCCTTAATATAGGACATGGGGGAATTTCTCATTTTTACCTTGTAATTTGTTTATTATATATGTGTTTATATACATCTATTATATAGATATCATATGTGCAGTTACAAACATTATATACTTATGTAGCGCACATAGGTGGTGTGATTTGCCAGTGTCAAGTGCTTTTGTAACTATAGCAATTTTGATGGCACAACGGCTTTGGAGTCTGGACAATCTGGGCTCAGATACTAGCTCTCTTACTTGCTGCTTCCTGCTTGACACCTCCCAGCCTCATTTTCCTTATCTAGATGGTTTAAGGATTTAATTTGATGACAAATGTAAAACACGTCATTCAACTTTAGCTCTCCAGTGCCTACATTTAGTGGGCATTTAATTAAAATTACTTGAATATTGAGAAGCCCACTTCAATTTTTTGTCTTTTGAACCACCAATACCCTGTACTCCTAAATATTACATTAGCCACATATACATAAAACATAGTTTAGTAATAGCATCTTATATTTGTAAAAAGTTTTCAGAGTTTTTCAAAGCATATCATACCTCTTACCTTGCTTAGCCTCTAGAAGAATTCAGTGAAGTTGGTCTAAAAAAAAAAAAGCATTGTTTTCCACATTAGAAAACAATTATTCATTGTTTCAAAGGTTCCATTTTCTCATACTGTTTTTTAAACCGAGCATATTTTAAAACATGCTTATTGCCAGAAGAGAGACTTTTTAAATTTAAGTTTGACCTAAAATAATGAGTCTTTGAGCTATATACACAAGTAGGGTAGGTTTCATGTATCAGGTAAAGTGGTAAATGATATGGTAAATAAGTAGTAAATATAGTCATAAATATATAAGCAGAAAAGTTTTAGAGATAAGGATACTGAAGATTGAGAAGTTAGTAAGTTTGTAGTAGAGGTGGACTTAACAAGCAATATTTTCTGATGGAAAATCTACTCTTCCCACTGTGCCACACAGCATTGTGAAGTAAGAACTCAAAGTGTAGTAATCTGCCAATAACGTAGCATTTATCTCTAGCTCAGTTTCTTTTTTTTATTGAGGTATAATTGACATATAACATTATATTAGTTTCAGGTGTGCAGCATAATGATTCGGTATTTGTACATATTGCAAAATGGTAACCCTCTAGTTAACATCCATCACCACACACAGTTACAAAATCTTTTTTTCCTATAAAATATCTCATTCTTGAGTGATTCTGAAAATATCGGGGTTTTTTAGCAGCTTTATTGAAGTATAATTGTTATATAATAAACCACACTATTGAAAGTCTATAATTTGATAAGTTTTGACATATGTATATCCTGTGAAAACACCAACTTAATCAAAATAGTGAACATATTCATCACCCCCAAAAGTTTTCTAATGACCCTTTATGATTCCGTCTTCCCATCCCTCCCCACTCAGTGCTTTCTGTCACTATAAATGAGTTTGTCTTTTCTAGAGTTGTATATAAATGGAATCATATAGTAGGCACTCCTTTTGTCTGGCTCAGTATAGTTATTTTGAGATTCATCCATGTTGGTGTGTGTGTCAATAGTTCATTCCTTTTTCTTGCTGGGTAGTATTCCACAGTATGCATATATCATAATTTGCTTATCCATGAACCTATGGATGGACATTGGTGTTACTTCCAGTTTGGAATATTTACAAATAAAGCTGCTATAAACAAATTTGTGTTCAAGTCTTTGTATAGACATATGCTTTCTTTTCTCTTGGATAAATGCCTAGAAGTAGAATGATATGTCATATAGCAAGTGTATGTTTAACCTTTTAAGAAACTGACAGACTCTTTTCTGAATTAATTGGTTGTACCATTTTACATTCCCATCAACAGTGTATGAGTGCTCCAATTCCTCTACATCCTCACACTTGATATGATCGGTCTTTTACATTTTAGCCACTCTAATAAGTGTGTAGCGATACCTCATTATGATTTTAATTTGCATTTCACTAACGGACTAATGATGTAGAACATCTTTTCATATGCTTATTTGCTAGCTGTATATCTTTGGTGAAGTGTCCAAGTTCTTTGACCATTTCTTTTTTTTTTAAATTTATTTATTTATTTTTGGCTGCATTGGGTCTTTGTTGCTGCGCGGGGGCTTTCTGTAGTTGCATTGTGGTGCATGGGCTTCTTGTTGCAGAGCACAGGCTCTAGGCACGCAGGCTTCAGTAGTTGTTGCACATGGGCTCAGTAGTTGTAGCACACAGGCTTAGTTGCTCCGTGGCATGTGGGATCTTCTCAGACCAGGGCTTGAACCTGTGTGCCCTGCATTGGCAGGCGAATTCTTAACCACTGCGCCACCAGGGGAGCCCTTGACCATTTCTTAATTGGATTGTTTGTTTTCTTATTGAGCTTTGACGGTTCTTCACACATTTTGGATTCAAGTCCTTTATCGGATATGTGCTTCGCAAGTATTTTCCACCCAGTGCATGAGTTGTCTTTTCAGTCTCTTAACAGTGTCTTTCAAAGAGGAGAATTAAAAAATTTTTGACCAGGTCCAGTTTATCAATTAATTTTTTTATAGGTTTTGCTTTGGGTGTCATATCGAAGAAATTTTTGCCTAACCCAAGGTCACAAAGTTTTTCTCTTATGTTTTCTTCTAGAAGCTTTCAACTTTTATGTTTTACATTGAGGTCTGTGATCCATTTTGAGTTAATTTTTGTTTATGCTGTGAGATATGGATCAAAGTATTGTAGGTTTTTTTCCCTGCATATAGCTATTTGGTTGTTCCAGCAACATTTGTTGAAAACACTATTATTCTGTTGAGTCGATTTTGTACTTTTGTCAAAAATCAATTGTCCATAAATGCACAGATCTTTTTCTGGACTCTCTGTTCATTCTCTTGATCTGTTTATTTGTCTTTACATCAGTATCACACTGTTTTGATTACTGTAGCTTTATAATAAGTCTTGAAATCAGGTGGTGTTAGCCCTCTAACTTTTGTGTTTCCTTTTCAAAGTTGTTTTGGCTATTCTCAGCTTTTTGTATTCCCAGTTAAATTTTACAATAAGTTTGTCCAGCTTTACAAAAAGCCTGCTGGTATTTTTATTGGGATCATTGTTGAACTTACAGATCAACTGCCATCGTAACAATATTGAGTCTTCCCACCAAGGAACAAGATATATATCTTCATTTATTTAGATTTTCTTTAATTTCTCTTAGCAGTGTTTTGGAGTTTTCTGTGTACAGGTCTTTCACATCTTGTTTCAGATTTATACCTAAGTATTTCGTATTTTGGGTACTCCTATACATGGTATTGCTTTTTTATTTCGATTTCTGATTATTCATTTCTAGCATATAGACATGCAACTGACTTTTGTATATTCATCTTGTATCCTGAAACCTAACTAAACTCACTAGTTCTAGTAGCGTTTTTTTGGTAGATTCCATTGGATTTTCCATATAGATGATCATGTTATCTGCTAATAAATATAGTTTTACTTCTTCCTTTTCAGTCTGCCTTCTATTCCAATATATTGTTGGATAGAAGCAATGAGAGTAGATGTCTTCGTCTTGTTCTTGACCATTAAGTATGATGTTAGCTGTAGGTCTTTTACAGATTCCTGTTATCAGGTTGAAGAAGTTTTCTTCTATTCCTAGTTTACTAAGAATTTCTGTGGATGTTGGATTTTATCAAATGCTTTTTCTCCATCTATCGAAATGATCACATGGGTTTTCTTTTTTAGTTTGTTTATAATTTGTGGATTATATTAATTAATTTTCTAGTGTTAAGCCAACCTAGCATTCCTGGGATAACCCCCGCTTGATCATGATGTATTCTTCTTTTTATACATTGTTGAATTCATTTACTAAAGTTTTATTTCAAATCTTTATATCTACGTACATGAGGTACATTGGTCTGCTGTTTTCTTTTCCTATGATGCCTTTGTCTGATTTTAGTTTCAGGGTAATGATCATAGAATGAGTTAGTCATCTTCAATTTTCTGGAAGGGTTGATTAGAATTAGTGTTTTGTTTTGTTTTTTGTTTGTTTTTTGCTTAAATGTTTGAAAGAATGTGCCAGTGAAGCCTACTGGGTGATCAAGCAATTCCTAGCAGCAGTTGAGTAGTACCTGCTAGGTTTGCCTGCTGCACTTCCATAGATTCAGCTGGTAAGGAGGAAGCAGTCCCAAATAGATGTATACAGCAAAGGCAAGATCATGTTATTAGAGCTCCCCACATCCTTAGTGCCACAGGATAATACCAAACCGAAGGGGTCAGATGCTCTTCTATGTCCTCTGTGGTGGAGGACTCAACTCTGCTACAACTAAGCAGTTTATACTCTGCAGCTATACACTAAGGAAGATGCATTGGACAATCCAAGATGAATTGGACATCATTGGAACCAGGGAAGCAGCTGAGAAATTCCTCATGGAAGTCTCCCACAAGACAGAGAGGTGGATGAGAAATGACTCAGTGACAGATTTTCACAAGAGTGCCCATCTCACCATGTTCCTTGTAAGATAACAGAGGATTCTGCCAAGACATGGGTCAGACTACAGTTGAGCCTTGACTCTGTGGCATTGCAAAGTAGCCAGGTGCCATGGTGGAGCTGTTTTCCTACGAAGCCTTCTAGGCCTGGAGTTTTTTTATGGGAAGGTTTTAAACTATAAATTTAATTCCTATAATCAATATCAAAATATTTGGGTTATCTGTTTTTTCCATGAGTGAGCTTTGGTAGTTTGTGTTTTTCAAGGAATTTGTCCATTTATCTAAATTGTCAAATGTATAGGCATAAAATTATTCATAATATTCCCTATTATCCTTTTAAATATTTGTAGAATCTGTAGTAATATCACCTGTTTCTTTCCTAATTTGGGTAATTTGTGTCATTTTTCCTGATTGGTGTGCCTGGAGGTTTATCAGTTTTGTTTTATCAATCTTTTAGGAGAATACAACTTTTTTGTTTCATTGATTTTTCTCTGTTGTTTTCTGTTTTCTGTTTCATTGATTTCTGCTCTGATCTTTATTTCTTTTCTCCTGCTTATTTTGGCTTTAATTTGTTCTTTTTCTAGTTTCTTAAGATGGAAGCTGAGTTCATTGAGTTGAGACAATTCTTTTCTAATATACTCCCTTAGTGCTAGACATTTTCCCCTAAGTACTATCTTAGCAACATCCCGCAAATTCTGATATGTTGTGTTTTATTTTTATTCAGTTCAAAATGTTTTACAATTTCTCTTTTAATTTCTTCTCTGATTCATGGGTTATTTAGAAGTCCAGTGTTTAGTTTTCTAACAATCGAAATTCTACAGAGATCTTTCTGTTATTGGTTTCTGATTTAGTTCTGTTATGGTCAGTGAACATACTTTGTATGACTTGAATCCTTTTAAATTTGTGGGACTTAATTTATGGTACAGAGTGTGATCTATCTTGGTAAATGTTCTTGTGTATTTGGAAAGGATATGCTGTTCTAGAATGTCAGATCAAGGTGGTTGATGATGTTCAAGACTTCTGCAACTTTATATATACTTGTTCTGTCAATTATTGAGAAAATGGTATTGAAAACTCAGATTACAATTGTGGATTTGTCTATTTCTCTTTGCAGTTCTGTCAATTTTTTTTTATGTGTATTGAAGCTCTGTTATTAGGTACATAACCATTTAGGATGGTTATGTTCTCTTCATAAATTAGCCCCTTTATCATTTTGAAATGACCCTTTTTATCCCTGGCAATAGTCTTTGCTCTGGAATTGATTTTGCTTGATATTAATATAGCCATTCTAGTTTTTTAGAATGTTACCCTGGTATATATTTTTCCATTCTTTTATTTTTAACCATTTGTGTCTTTATATGTAAAATATTTTTCTTGTAGGCACCATATTAATTCTCACAATTTGACAAACTCTGCCTTTTAATTACAGTGTTTATTTTTTTATAAATTTATTTATTTATTTATTTTTGGCTGTGTTGGGTCTTTGTTGCTGCACGTGGGCTTTCTCTAGCTGCAGCGAGTGGGGGCTATTCTTCGTTGCAGTGCGCGGGCTCCTCATTGCGGTGGCTTCTCTTGTTGCAGAGCATGGGCTCTAGGCGTGCGGGCTTCAGTATTTGTTGCACATGGGCTCAGTAGTTGTGGCTCGCGGGCCCTAGAACTCAGGCTCAGTAGTTGTGGCACATGGGCTTAGTTGCACCACGGCATGTGGGATCTTACTGGACCAGGGCTTGAACCCATGTCCCCTGCATTTGCAGGTGGATCCTTAACCACTGCGCCACCAGGGAAGTCCAATTATGTTGTTTAGACTTTTGAATTTAATGAGATTATCTCTGTGTTTATGTTCGATCTACCATCTCACTATTTGTTTTCTATTTGTCCCATCTCTTCTTTGTTGCCTTTTTCCTCTTCTTTTGCCTTCTTTTGGATTGTGTATTTTTTACTATTCAATTTTATCTCATTCATTGACCTTATTAGCTACAACTCTTATTTCAGTGGTTGTTTTAGGTTTTGTAGTATACATCCTTAATTTATCACAGGCTACCTTCAAGTGACATTATACCTTGTAAGGTATAGAGAATAGTATAAGTTCATTTATTAGAATAGTATGTGTCCCCTCCTACCTCTGCTGTTGCTGTCATACATTTTACTTTTGCAGGTGTCATAAACCCCATAATACACTGATATTAGTTTTGTTTAAACAATCAATTAAGAGATTTACATAATTAAAAATATCTTATATATTTCTCCATATAGTTACCATTTTTGGTGCCCTTCATTCTATTATGTGGATCCATAGTTCCAGCTGGTATCATTTTCCTTCCACTAAAGGACTTCCTTTATCACTGTTTGTAGTGCTGGTCTGCTGGTGATGAATTCTTTTGCTTTCGTGTCTGAAAACATCTTTATTTCACCTGCATTTTTGAAAACTATTTTTGCTAGATATAGAATTGTAGGTTGACAGTTTTTTCTTTCAGTACTTTAAAGATGTTGCTCCTCTGTCTTCTGGCCTGCATTATTTCTAATGAGAAATCGGTCATCTTTATCTTTGTTCCTCTGTGTGTAAGCTGTCTTTTTCCTCTGGCTTCTTTTAATACTTTATCACTGGTTTTGAGCAAGTTGATTGTGATCTGTCTTGATGTAAGTTTCTTCATATTTCTTGTGCTTGAGGTTGTTGAATCCAAGGGTTTATAGTTTTAATAAAATTTGGAATATTTTCAACCATTATTTCTTCAAATATTTTTTTCTCCCTCTGTTTGCATTCCAATTTCAGAAACTCCAATTATACATATATTAAACCACTTTAAATTATCCCGCAGTTGATGCTCTTTAAATTTTTTTATTCTTTTTTTCTCAGTTTCATTTTGGATAATTTCTACTGCTGTATTTCAAGGTCACTAGCCTTTTTTTCTGTCATGTTTAATCTGCCAGTAGTTTCATCCATCGTATTTTTCATTTCAGACATGGTAGCTCACCTGCAGAAGATATATTAGAGTCTGTTTTTGTATCTTCCATGTCTCCGGTTACCTTTTTAAACATATGCCATGCAGTGATATTAACTGTTGTAGTTACATTGTCTGCTAATTCTAGTATCTGGGTCAGTTTTGATTGATCAGTTATTCTCCTTAATATGGGTTATGTTTTCCTACTTCTTTGCACTCATGGTACTTTTACCTTTTGAGGTACTGCATGTTTTTGTATTCCTAAAAATACTCTTCAGCTCTGTTCTGGGATGCAGTTAATTTGCTTGGAAACAGTTTGACCCTTTTGAGTCTGATTTTGTGATTTGTTAAGTAGATGTGAAACACTGCTTAGTCTAAAGCTGATAACTTCCCACTTTTGAGGCGAGATCTTCCTGAATACTCTACCCAATATCCCATGAATTATGTTTTCCAGTCTGGCTATTGGGAGCAGTCACTCTTCCCAGTCCTGTGTGAGTGCCAGTCACTGTTCACGCTCATCCTTTTGGATGGTTCTTTTTCCTGGCTTCAGCAGTTTTCTCATATTTATGCAGTGATTAGTTCTCTGCTGAAGACTCAAGGTAGACCCTCTGAAGATCTCCAAGGTTCTCTCTCAGTGCAGCTTTCTCCTCTCTGGTACTATACCCTACAAAGTCTAGCCGCCTCCTTCCCTGCCCCCACTGGATTCTCAGCTCTATCTCCTCACCTCAGGGAATCACGCTCCACCTGCATTTTCCCTCCCTTTGCCATGGCTTGAAAACTCTCTCAAGGCGAAAGCTGGAGCATTCACAGGACTTACCTTGTTTATTTCCCATCACTCAGAGATCACTGTCCTTTGTTGCCTTATTCCAATATCTTAAAAACTGTATTTTGTCTGTTATTTTTGGTCATTTTGGGTGGGAAAGTTAAATCACGTCTGTTATTCCATCTTGGCCTGAATAGAAATCTAAGATATTATTATGTGTTTTTATTTCAATTAAAATTTTTATTTTGAGATCATCATAGATTCACATGAAGTTGTAAGAAACAATACAGAGAGATCTTAATAAACCCTTTTCCTAGTTTCCCCCAATGGTAATATTACATTGCATATCACAACCAGGGTATTGACATTAATAGTCAAGATACAGAACAATTCTGTCACTACAAGGATCCTTCATGTTGCTGTTTTATCTCCACATCCACTTTCCTCCTGCCCCCACCTCATCCTTAATCCCTGGTAACAAATAATATGGCTTTTCTGGTGTATTCCAATGATCTGTGTGTCTATCCCTCCACCAATACTACAGAATCTTGATGGCTGTAGCTATAAAAAAAAGTCTTGAAATTTAATATACTAATTTTCCCACTATATTTTTTCAAAACTGTTTTAGCTATTGTAGTTCCTTTGCCGGTCCATATAAATTTTAGAATAATCTTGTCTGCGTCTACAAAAAAATCTTGTTGAGATTTTTGTTGGAATTATATTAAACTTATATATAAGTTCAGGAGAAGTAACATGTTTACTATGACACCAATCCATGAATACAGTACACCTCTCCATTTATTCAAATGTTCTTTAATTCTTTCATTAGTGTTTTTTAGTTTTCAGCGCACAAATCCTATGCATGCTTTGTTGAATTTACACCTAAGTATTTAATTTTTTTGAGTGATTGTAAATGATATATTTTTAGATTTTGATGTCTACATGTTCTTTGCTAACATATAGAACTACAATTGATTGTATCTGGTGGGTTTTGGTTTATTTTTTATTCTAAACTTAATTTTCTAATTTATCTATTAATTAACAGCAAAATATTTAAAGTAACATGACTTGAAAGTCACTCTTAAACAATAAGGGTATTTCTTGCAAGTGGAAAATCTGAAAAATCAATTAAGCTTTAATATCACTAAGAATGTTAGAATTAATAGACTGTTTAATCACATGTGCATTTTCATTTTACTTATTTTCTTGGGTCTGTACTTGGCTCATATAGTAAATATTATTCTTAAATTCTTCCTTGATCAAAAATACGACATTTTTTTTCTTTAAGTTAGGAAATATGTTTAACATAAATGCTGAAAGTCTGTATCTTCTTGACAACCCTTTATTTCTATGACTGTATTTTTTTAGACTGGTGTCATTCAGTATTTCTACATTGAAGATTGGCAATTTGTTAATGATTATCGACATCCTGTCAGTGTGAAAAAGATTTTTCCTGACCCAAATGGGACCAGATTAGTTTTCATTGATGAAAAAAGTGATGGATATGTCTACTGTCCAGTAAGTCAAGAAAAGTTTTCAAATGCTTGTCTTTAAAAAATGCAACATATGAAGAAAAAAAGTGTTTTTAAAATATATTCCATATATAAGATCATTTTCTCTTAAACCTTGCCATGGATTGTAGTACTTTGTTATCATGTTTGTGATATCATGTTTGTGATCCGTTTTCATGACTATTTACATCAAGAAAAGTTTTTCCATTATTTTGCCATTTTTCAGTGTTAAAAATCTTCAGAGAGACTTTTTAGTGGAAAGAATAGTTGTTATATTCTGCACCATTTTTAACCTTATTTACTGCACAGTATTACAGTGTATCTTCAGGTACATGAGTTTTCTCTCTAGAAATGCAGTAGCTTCAGAGGGCAGGGACTGTTCTCTGTCCTTTTTGTCCACCTCAGTTGATTTCCCTCTTCCCTTAAAGATCCTGAACATAAAGGAAAGGTATTTTTGTATTAGGTGATTGAAAACAGATGAACCCATTTTTAGACTTAGTTACTCTTACTTTTAAACATCCTTAACTTTTTTGAGAATAGATTTAGATAAAGGAGATGTTGTGTTTTTACATTATCTACTATACTTGAATTTTTCATTTATTTTTGATATCCAGTTAATGATTTGTATGTTGCTGGTCACAGTTCACACAGCCTACAGCTGCTCTTGGACCCACCCTTAATAACTGTTCCCTAGGCATCTGTGCTTCACCACAGTGAAGACATGATTCAATGAAGACAGCTCTCCCCTCACAATACACTCTCCTAGATATAAAGACTTTCTTCCTTCCATTTCTGTCTCTCTCTTCCTCTCCTCCCTTCCTTTCTTTATCTTCCCTTCATTTTTTTTTCTTTCTCTTTTCTTTCTTTGACAAATGTAACAGGTTTCCATGGGTGTCTGAATTATTTATGCCAAATTCCTAATATTCTAGTTCTTATTCAACCCATTTCTCGATCACAAAACAAATGAGGAAAAATGACCTAAATAAAAAGATGACCTTGCGTTCCCTCTACTTAATAAGGAAATTCAATCTGTAGAGATTTCCTTTCTGGAACAGGGTATACGGAATTAAGCTGCCTTGCTTCCTATGTGGGTTCACCCCAGGTGGAGTCTGCTGTTTAGACAGGGTGCACAAGAGGGTAGCAGGGTGCAGCGGGGCATCTGACAGGACTGAGAGTGAGAAGTGGGGTCTGACGGCTCGGAGAAGGGCCAGGGGTAAGACCTGTCCCGAACAAGTTGATGCTTTTTTCTTTCTCCTTTTACAGTTCTCCTTTCCTTGATAATTTCTGTCAAAGAGGCTAATGTGACCTCCTTCCTGGGGTTGGGATGAGGTTTCAATGAGCTGATTTTTCCAAACATATTATCAGGCATAGGGTAGCTATTTAGCAGGGGTTAGTTAAAGCTCTGCCCTCTTTACCTCTTTATCACAACTTAAAACCCTCACATTCCAGAATTTTGTCACCTGTTGCTGCTCATCCCCAATCCCTTTTCCAAGTCTAACCTGAAACTCAGCTAAGTTAAAAACAAAAACCCTGGTGAAACAAATCCGCACAAAAGAATGACTCCACGAGGGCATAGCCCCTCCCTAACCCAACATGGGGTTGGGTGTGAACTTCTTTCCAAGTTAGGGTCTCACTGGTAGGTTAGAGTTTTAGGTTGTTGGATAAGATATCTGAGGGGCGTGTGGTACCCACAGGAGCAGTCCCTCTTTTAAATAATACCCAGTCTTGCCTAGGAGTAAGGCCAGCCTGGCAGGGAAGGGAAAGGAGAGCTTGTGGTGCAGAGCCTCCCCACACCTCAGACACAAGAGGAAGCTATGCTAAGGCCCTTGGACTCTTGACCAGAGTGCTGTGCTGTTTTTGTTTGTTTTTTTTTTAACACTCACCCTGTCATAGTGTGCTACTATTGCAGCTTACTTTTTCATCCAACTTCAAAGTGAGAAAAACATTGCTTCTGTGATGTACATATATGAAAGTATATAATAATTCAAACCACAACTATTCCTCTTTAAAATTCCCATATATACTCGCAATTTCTCTTCATGTGTACATTTATTCAACCTCTTTTCCCTCACTGTGTGGATGGCAAGGAAGTGACTCCTGTCATACATTAGAGTTGGGAGAGATGGCTTTTTTCTTACATGTGCCCTAATGAAAACCTTGCGCCCCATCACTCCCTATATACCCATAAAGGCTGACTTGTGATATACTGTAGGAAGTTCATAAACAGAGGCAGTAGAGTATAGTAGTTTAGTGCATGGGCAGACAGACAAACCTGGATTTGAGATTAGTAATAATGACAACTAATATTTCCATGCTGAGTATGCTGTACATATATCAGGGATTTCTTGTAATCCTTAAAGCAGCCCCAGAGATCAATACTCCTATCTTACCATTTTACAGGTGGAGAAATTAAGGCATAGAAAAGGTAAGTCACTTGTCCAAGGTCACACAGTCAGCACATGGTATCAGTGGTGTGAGACTAGGCCAGCTTCCTCCAGGGCTCTCACTTTGATTGGATTCCCAGTTTCCGCATCTATAAAATGAAAATGGTTCCAGTACCTACTTTGTAGATTGTATAAAAATTAAATGGGATAATGCACATAAAGCTTTCAGTACAGCATCTGCCACATAGTAAGCATTTAACAAATGGTTACCCCCTTTAAAACATTTCTACCATCTAGCACTGGTGTGCTCATCCTTACAAACTGACAGTCAGTATGACATAGTGGCTAGAAGCATAGACTGTGGAGCCAGACTGCCTGGTTCAAATCCTGACCCTTCAGCATATTAGCTGTGTGACTTTGGGCAGATTTCTGTGTGCCTGTTTCTTCATCTGCAAAATGGGCATAATAGAATCTGTCTTATAGAGTAAGAGATTAGAATTCAATATATTAAATTATAAACTATTAAATTATATATATACTTACATATCTTAAAGTAATTCTATATATTAAATTCAGTAAGTATAATTTACAAAAAGTAATTTATAAGGTAAATTAAGTAAATATAAGTACAATAAGTATAATTAAATATAAGTACACTTCTTGGTAAGCAACACTATCCAATAGAAATGTAATTTGAACTACATACATAATTTTAAATTTTCTACTAGTCACATTTTTTAAAACAGGTGAAATTAATTTTAATAAGATTTTTAATTTAACCCAATATTATCATTTCAGTATGTAATCAACATAAAAATTATTAATGAGATGTTTACACTCTTTTTTTCATACTAACTCCTTTAGATCTGGTGGGTAGTTTACACTTACCCACATCCCAATTTGGACTAGACACATTTCAGTGCTTAAGAGCCACATGTGGATATTAAATAGTGGCCGTACTGTATTGTATGGCTGTATAATATTAGTTATTATTATCTATAGGAATTTTATATTTCATTCTTATTTTGAGAGGAAGATAGATTAGAGAGGAGGCAGGTGTTTCTTAGCTTCACATTGAGGATATATATAAGCCTATCTGCCTGAGGAATATGTGGAATCGGAATATGTGGACTGATTTTTTTTTTAATAGCTTATATTACTGTAACTATAGTTTATGTTTGTTGGAATTGCGCTGTAGAGAAGTTTTTGAAATAAAACATACCGAGTGTAATTTATTTAAATCTCAAATCATATACAAATTAATGTTTCTTCTCTAGTTGGAGCATTTCTGTACCCAGTACTATTGAAAATTTTCTAAGCACAAATGTGTTCATAGTTTAAATTTCCATCATCTTGAACAACTTCAACTTTTTTTCTTAACCTGAAGTTTTGTGTCCAGACTTGTAGTTTTTCCTGCAAATTCACCAAATTTTAGATAAAATCCTTGATTTTCCATATAACTACAGGTTTTTTTCAAGCCAGACCTCTAGGAACGGGAAAAGAAACTTTTCTTCCTTTATCTTGGGATGTTGCTGAGTTGAATGTGGGTTGGTAAGCTTTGCCAGCTAAGGCTGTAGGCAGGCTCCTTCCTACCAAGGCAAATGATAGTGGTTTAAGTGCAGACCTGGGGCAAATCTGTAAATCCTTATTTTGTAGGTTAATGATGCTACCTATGAGATTCCAGATTTTTCACCAACCATTAAAGGTGTTCTTTGGGAAAACTGGCCAATGGATAAAGGTGTGTTTATTGCCTACGATGATGATAAGGTGTACACTTATGTCTTTCACAAGGACACTATACAAGGTACTTAATCACTTTTTTTGTACATTTACTGAGAAATACATTTCCATTGCAGTGAAATTAAAACATGCCTTTCTGATGTGTGTGCTGAGTATTAGCTTTCAGCATTAAGATGTCTGTTTTATAATATAGGATCCAAGGTCGTTTTGGCTGGTGGCACCAAAGTTCCCTTCTGTCATAAACCTTTGCTGTTATATAACGGAGAGTTGACCTGCCAGACACAGAGTGGAAAAATAAACAACATCTACCTTAGCACCCACAGCTTGCTCCACAGTTTAAAAGATGTGGAGCTTAATGATCTGAGGCAGATGCTGACGCAGACTTTAATGCTAAAGAGGTATGGTTTTAAATACTTCTCGTGGGCCTCTCATTTGCTTTTGTGATTTTAAAGGTCAACTTCTATTAAAATAGTTAGAGGTAATAGTATTTACCTCATTTACTTCACAGGATTATTGTGAGGCTCAGATAAGATGATGGATATGAGAATGTATATAAATTCTAAGGGAAGTACTTTTGTACAACACTATCAGTGCTTTATTCCAAGAAAAGCCCTTCAGAACAAAAAGGTTTCCCATCACCCAAATAGCACAGTTATTGTGAAATTCTAATAAACGTAATTATTTCAACACTCTTAATTTCATCATAACAAAGTTTGATTTTACCTTACTTAAGATTTCCTTTTCCTGCTTTTTCCTCTCACCTCTTAGGGCCACTGTGAATTTCTTTGTGGTTCTGATTCTTCTCACCATCTCTTAAATGTTGCTCTTCCTCAGGGTCCCTTGAGCTCCTTTCTTCTCTTCTCACTCTAATTATTCTTCCAAAGTGAATCTCCTCAAAGATGGTTTCAGTACCATCTATACGAGGCTGACTCCAAAATGTGCATCCTTGACTTAAAACTCTGTTTACCACTGCCTCCCAGTCATAGGTAGTTGGGAGTCCATGAGTTCCTCAAGTTGCCTCATCATCTTCCCCAGCCTCCCCCGCTGCCCTAATCACATTGTACACATGCCCTACCACCCACCCACACCCACACACACACACACCCTCACACACACACCCTCTCACACACACACACCTTCACACACACATGCTCACACACACACCCCTCACACACACACACCCTCACACACACCTTCACACACACACCCTCACACACACACGCTCACACACACACCCTCACACACACCCTCTCACATACACCCTCACATGCTCACACACACACCCTCACACACACACACACACACCCTCACACACACACCCTCACACACACACACCCCTCACACACCCCCTCACATGCACACCCTCACACACCCTCACACACACACAGCTTCACACACACGTTCACACTCACACCCTCACGCACACACATACCCTCACACACACACACACCCTCACACACACACACAGACACACACCCCACACACACATACACCAGGTCCTTTTGTCCTCTGCTATTCCCCCACCTTAACTCAGGCCCTCACGTGGAGTAGTGTATAGCGGAACCACTCCTGACTGCTCTCTCTTATGGTAGCCTCATTACAATCTAATCTATTCTCTACACACTTTGGAAGATGTGAATCTGATCCTGTCATTTCCCTGGTAAAGATCTTCCAGTGACTTCCTGTTTTCTTTAGGAAGAAACCCCTGCTTCTCGGGGACCTCAGCATGACATGCTAGGTTCATGATGATTTAATACTAGCCTCATCTGTCCCCACTCCTCCACTCCTCTCTGTGCACTGACTGCTTGGATTCAGTATTTTTCATGATTTCTTGCCTTGGCACGAGCCGCTTTTTCATCCTGGGCTGCCCCTCCCTGTCTCTGTAGATAGTAACTCTTCATTCTTCACCATACAATGGAGCGCTCTCCTCCTCCAGGAAGCCTTCCCAGAAGCCCCGACCACTGACAGTCTAGGTCAGGGCCTTTCCGATGTGTTGCCTCAGAGCCAGGATCCAGTGTGCAGAGTGGTTTAGCACATGTTATCTCTTACCACTGTGTGACCTGGGCTGGATTTTTAAGGCCTCTAAGCCTCACTTTCCTCAGCTCTAAAGGAGAAATAATAATAATACATAGTGGATAGGGTCGTTAGGGTGATCCAGCGAGAGAATTTACACAAAGCACTTAGCACAAAGATTCACATATTGTAGGCACTCCGGTACCTTTGTCATACTGTGTCATAGTCATCTGTTTTCTTACCTGACTCTTCCACCTTCCCCAAGTATGACTGCCTAAAGGACAGTGATCTGCATTTGAGCCTTACGTCTTGGTTCCTGGCACATAATGGTGCTCAGTGAATGTGTGTTGGATGGAAAAATGCATCAGTGAATAGAGGGGGAGGCGTAACATATTCATCAACGTAGGGGTTCCACAAAAAGTCTCACTGGCATTTATGGTTAAGTTTTATACCAGAGGTCAGCAAGCTTTTTCTGTTATGGTCCAGATGGTAAGTATTTCAGGCGTTAAGGGCCATAGGGTCTGTCACACCTACTCAGGCCAGCTGTTGCAGTGCAAGCACAGCCAAGACAGTCCGTAAAGAGCGGGCGGGTGAGTGTCTGTGTTCCACTCACACTTTATTCTCCAAAACAGGCAGCTGTGGGCCATAGTTTGCTGACCTCTGTTTTAAAGTTCCCAGTTTATAGGGATAGAGTACTAATTTTATTAGAATTATGTGAGAACAAAAATAATTTTCATCTGTGTGTGAAGTAAACCAAAAATAAATAAACAGAATTAGTTGTTGATGAGGGAAGGTGGTTATACAGAATAGATTCAGATTAATTCAAGAAATTCAAGAAAAAACATCTGCATAAAACTGGAAGAAAAGTTTATGTAGCTTTTCATAACTTGAAAATGACTAAAGATTAAGAAATGTTTCTGCAAAATTTATCTAGGGCATAACATTAAATTATATACTATCTGAAAATTGCCTAATACGGGGCAAATAGAGCTCCCTGATTAAGCTTATGTACTCAACTGCTAGGTTTTCTGATGCTTGGGAAATGTGCAAGATTCTGAATGATCATGCTGCCTGGAATGAGTTGGCCAGAGCTTGTCTACACCACATGGAAGTGGAGTTTGCAATCCGTGTTTATCGAACAATTGGAAACGTTGGCATGGTGATGTCCTTGGAACAAATAAAGGTAAACAGCATCTTATGGGAATTATCAGATTAGCATTTAAATGGTGTTTAGTCAAACATTTAAAATTTCTGCAGTTAATCTTACCTAACTCATAAACATTAATTGATGGACCACTACCACTTCCTCCTAAGTACAGTCCTTAAATAAAAAACCCCTGTATTGGGCTTCCCTGGTGGCGCAGTGGTTGAGAGTCCGCCTGCCGATGCAGGGGACACAGGTTCGTGCCCCGGTCTGGGAAGATCCCATATGCCATGGAGCGGCTGGGCCTGTGAGCCATGGCCGCTGAGCCTGCGTGTCCAGAGCCTGTGCTCTGCAAGGGGAGAGGCCACAGCAGTGAGAGGCCCGCATACCGCAAAAAAAAAAACCCAAAACAAAACAAAAAAAACCCTTGTATTTCTTCTCATTAAAACTGCTTTTATTTGTAGGGAATAGAGGACTACAATCTTTTGGCAGGACATCTTGCCATGTTTACTAATGATTTCAACCTGGCTCAGGACCTGTACCTGGCATCCAGCTGTCCCATTGCTGCCCTGGAGGTACGGCTCTCACCTTTTGTAGAGTTAAAATCTCCCAGCAACAGATACCACATGCCTTCCCCCTCCGGGAATTCAGACTTCAGCTTTAAGAATTCCTGAGTATTCATTAACTTTAGAAATATTTTCATTCTGCATTCTGTGGAGCCATAAAAGGCATGGTATTGTAATATTACCAAATAATTTTAAAGTCAGACTGTGTCCAGAGAGGACAGATTCCGTAACTTACAAAAACGCACACAAATAAAAACAGCCACCATTTCTTTCTTTCTTTCTTTCTTCTTTATTTTATAGACAAATATGTTTATTTTAAGAGTATTTGTTTTTTTGTTTCTTTTAACATCTTTATTGGAGTATAATTGCTTTACAATGGTGTGTTAGTTTCTGCTTTATAACAAAGTGAATCAGCTATACATATACATATATCCCCATATCACCTCCCTCTTGCGTCTCCCTCCCACCCTCCCTATCCCACCCCTCTAGGTGGTCACAAAGCACCGAGCTGATCTCCCTGTGCTATGCGGCTGCTTCCCACTAGCTATCTATTTTACATTTGGTAGTGTATATATGTGCATGTCACTCTCTCACTTCATGCCAGCTTACCATTCCCTCTCCCCGTGTCCTCAAGTCCATTCTCTAGTCTGCGTCTTTATTCCTGTCCTGCCCCTAGGTTCTTCAGAACCTTTTTTTTTTTTTTAGATTCCATATATATGTGTTAGCATACGATATTCGTTTTTCTCTTTCTGACTTACTTCACTCTGTATGACAGACTCTGGGTCCATCCACCTCATTACAAATAACTCAATTTCGTTTATTTTTACTGCTGAATAATATTCCATTGTATATATGTGCTGCATCTTCTTTATCCATTCATCTGTCGATGGACACTTAGGTTGCTTCCATGTCCTGGCTATTGTAAATAGAGCTGCAATGAACATTGTGGTGCATGACTTTTTTTGAATTATGGTTTTCTCAGGGCGTATGCCCAGTAATGAGATTGCTGGGTCATATGGTAGTTCTATTTTAAGTTTTTTAAGGAACCTCCATACTGTTCTCCATAGTGGCTGTATCAATTTACATTCCCACAACAGTGCAAGAGGGTTCCCTTTTCTCCACACCCTCTCCAACATTTATTGTTTGTAGATTTTTTGATGATGGCCATTCTGACTGGTGTGAGGTGATACCTCATTGTGGTTTTGATTTGCATTTCTCTAATGATTAGTGATGTTGAGCATCCTTTCATGTGTTTGTTGGCAATCTCTATATCTTCTTTGGAGAAATGTCTATTTAGGTCTTCTGCCCATTTTTGGATTGGGTTGTTTCTGTTTTTGATATTGAGCTGCATGAGCTGCTTGTAAATTTTGGAGATTAGTCTTTGTCAGTTGCTTCATTTGCAAATATTTTCTCCCATTCTGAGGGTTGTCTTTTCGTGTTGTTTATGTTTTCCTTTGCTTGCAAAAGCTTTTAAGTTTCATTAGGCCCCATTTGTTTATTTTTGTTTTTATTTCCATTTCTCTAGGAGGTGGGTCAAAAAGGATCTTGCTGTGATTTATGTCAAAGAGTGTTCTTCCTATGTTTTCCTCTAAGAGTTTTATCGTGTCTGGCCTTACATTTAGGTCTTTAACCCATTTTGAGTTTATTTTTGTGTATGGTGTTAGGGAGTGTTCTAATTTCATTCTTTTACATGTAGCTGTCCAGTTTTCCCAGCACCACTTATTGAAGAGGCTGTCTTTTCTCCATTGTATATGCTTGCCTCCTTTATCAAAGATAAGGTGACCGTAGGTGCATGGGTTTATCTCTGAACAGCCACCATTTATTGAGTGCTCACATGTGCCAGGCACTTTTTTAAGCATTGACATATTTTAAATTCATTTAACCTTCACAACAGTCCTGTGAAATAATACTATTATTTTCTCTATTTTCCAAATGGGAAAATTGAGGCGCATTTGTCTTTTATTTATTATGTGAAATTCTCTTGTGTATGAAGAGGGCGTTAAGGCTTGTGTATCATCACCAGTTTCCCAGAGGTGAGTGTTGCAGGGGAAGGATTAGAAATGAGTGAAGGACCTAGTTCAACGCAAGGAAGGAGAGAGCTGTGGCTGTGTAGAGTAGTGGTTAAGAATGTGGACTTTAGAGTCAGACGTGGCTGGGTTCAGATCCCAGCTCTGTGTAACCTTGGACAAGTTATTTCATCTCTCTGTGCCCTAGATCCCATTTAAAGGAGGGATAACAATATCTAGCCCACAGGGTGTTGTAAAGATTTAATTATGAGATTAGGTCTTTTGGAACAGTGCCTGAAGGGCTGTAAAGACAGAGATGGTGGCTGCTGACACTCACATTATTTCACCCCAGCCAGCATTTCTACAACCACATAGAGGGAAGCATATTTGCTGTTGATTTCACAACTTCTCTTTTCAAATTGTTCTATAGCAAATTTTCATTTTAAAATTTTAAGTGAAGTAAATTACTTTTGTTTTAAGAAAAAATTAGATAATATTACAACATTATTTGAGCTCATTGGGGACACCCTGGGAAATTTCAGAACTTGGATTGGTAAGCACTGAAGTAGGAACATGGCTGCACTGAGTGAGGGCAACGATGTCATCCCAGCTCTTCTGCATTAGCTGTGGACACTTGTGTGCTGCTGGATTTATAAAGGATTTAAGGTGATGGCTTCACAATGGAAAGAGGTGATTGCACCCTGTTGTTCCTTTAACCTCACTTTGAAGACTGATAGGTTAGCTAAGTAAAGAGGTTGGAAGCAAAGCCCTACTGCCCAGCCCTGCCACACACTAACAATGAGACTTTGTGTGCAAAACTCCCTCTCTTTGCCTCAGTTTCTGGATCCCTAAAATGGGCACAAGAGCAGCTCATTACAAAAAGCCTAGTTGTGAAGAGTAAATAGGCTAATGTCCTAAAACAGTACCTGGCAGAAAATAGCACTTACAAAATGTTAGCCATTATTAATTCTTTACAAAGAGTGAATAAAGTGAGGAATGAACTCTAAAAAATTAATGATTTAATCTTTAATGGTTAGTTTATATGTGGAATTATGTACCAGACACATATAAAAGACCTTGGGAGCCAGAGAGAAAGACACGTTCACGTTTTATTTATGTTTGCTACTATTCATCTCATGATATAGGTTCAGATTTTCTCAGAAAATAACATCAGTTCCTATAGTAAAGTATTTCTCAACTTTTTCTTTATTATATCCCCTCTAAGAAGAAATATTAATTTTAATTTAGCTGATTGAATTAATTTTAATTCAATTTAATTTTTTCCTATGGAGAAAAATTAACTACTAAAGAGAATAAGATTTTGTTTAGGATTGAGTTTTGGAGGGCCACAAACCATTGTAATAGCCAAGATGTTTTTGGTCTCCAAGAACCAATTTTCACCCTTTTGGAGGCTCTGTCACCTGCATTGAGAATGTATGCTATAGTAATTTATTGTCTTTGGAAAGACCAAGTTTCATTTTTTAAACAAAAAGTATCTGTAATCACTTTTATTAAAAACTATATGGTGACTGTGCAGAATAATTTGCTATTTGAAATTAATATCTCTCTCTTCCTAATAGATGAGAAGGGATTTACAGCACTGGGACAGTGCTCTACAACTGGCAAAGCGTTTAGCCCCAGACCAAATACCTTTTATATCAAAAGAATATGCTATTCAGCTTGAATTCACGTAAGTACTTGTCTTTATATGTTTCAGTCAGTATCTAATTATTGAATATCTTCAATTCTAAACAGCTGTTCATTATAAGGCCATTGATTTAATAATTAAATCCATTGATTTAATCATTGCTTCTTAGGTGGAAAAAGCCATATTAATTATACATCCAAAAAGTTTTATTCTAACTAATGATGTCTTATCCATGTATTTATCCACTTGCATTTTCAGCATCAAAGCCTAAGTTTGGGTCTAAGCCTTTTCTATATTTAGAGTCTAAATATTATTTTGAATCACATTCGGCCAACAACAGTTACACATAAACATTGGGATGACTCTACTTTTCTTAACCTAAGTGCATGACCTTGACCTCTTTGAACACTTTGAGGATTTGCAGTGTGATTTCAAGGCACAGTGAAAAATACCAGGCTTTGTTCTACAACTTCTATTTGCTTAAATTTGTACTTTTTTTTTGTAAATTGAATTGCACATAGATAAAAATTCAACAGTTAATGTTGAAAATCAAGCCAGAAACTTTTCACAGGTGGGTATGTAGTGCTAGAATAATAGTCCTTCATGATGCATGATGAATAGGCTTCACAGATCTTTCCTACCTTTGAAAATGCCATAATCCATTCTGAGAGATTTAGAATTTTCTAGTGCTGTTAATTGCTAGATGGTCTTAACTGTCAGTAGTCTTAATTGGCAGACTATACATTTTTATTTCAATGCTGCATAAAAGTGTAAGTTTAGAGGCATTCAAGATCCAATTGTAAACTCACCTTCAGCCATGGTTAATGCCACTAATGCAGATACCTGCAGAGACAAAAAATGAATAATTCATTTGCAAATACAAGTTCACAGGTATATGTGCAATGGCAGTTACATCACAGCTGGACAGTTTCTGTTGACATTTATTATAGGATACATTCCAATTTCAAAAACTATAAAATGGGAAGAATACTGTTTTTTGAACAAAGAAAATATGGTTCTAGCATTTAAAACAAAATTTTTATATAGTTCCACTTTGTTTTCTATAGACTTTAGATTCATTGAGAATCTTGACAGATAATAGTTGTAGAAATTATTCCATCAAAAGTATTCTTTCATTTCTAACCAAGATACCTTATTTAAAATTTTCCATTTTGCAAATAAAAACTTTTGGAGATTTTATTTCTTCTTAGTCAACCTTGATCTAAATTTGGCACATTTCTGCCTCTTATACAGTTAATCTATATTTTGAAAAGGTCAAATAGGAATCTTAGTACATAACACAACGGACAAGGCCCTCCGTGTCTGTCCTGAGAGTGACTGGGTCTTAGAGTAAAGAGAAAAGGGTCAATACATTGGGAGATGACCCACCATCTCCTGTCAGAGGACAAACACCAAAGTAAGCCCTGGAACCATCCAGAAAACTTCCATTGTCTCTTCTTTCAGGAGAATCAAAGTTTTTGTAGCAGACCCTCAAAAACTGTCTCGTTATAGTCAGATGAGCTGAGCCAGTTGAAAGCCTGTGATGTTTTTGATATTTTTTAACCGTTTCTGCTCAACACTTCACCGTGAAGCCACCAATTCCCAAAACTTTCACTGCTATTTCTGTGCTGACCCCTGCACCCTGATCTAGATACACACCCCAGCCCCCAAAATCAGGAGACTTTCCCTTGTGATAATAGTAATGAACTAAGTATATCTCATCATCATCCGATATCCCAGTAGCCACCAGCTGCTGATTTTGATGCTAAGGCCCTAGGCCTGTGCTCAGTTCCATCAGTCTGTTTTATTCTGCATCCAAGACATTGATTAGATCAAAGCAGGACCAGTCTGTCACCTGTGGGAGGGATTTAGCTCTCCAGTCTGGCACTAGAATAATGAGCTAGATCCACATGAGAGTTCCAAAATAAAATAATAATAAAGTGAGTGAACTAAAATACCATAAAAATAAAGTGAGAGTTCCGAAGTCTTAATTTAGCATCTCCTAACTGGGTTTGCCCAAGGAAAACCTCAGGCTCCTGAAGGAGGAACTATCAGGAGACATCTCTAGCTGTGTTGATGTAATTGGGTCCAAGTATTAGAAATTCGCACTTAGGAACACTGCTGACTATGAAGCCCTGGGCTGTCCAAAACAAAGTTCTCAATTGGCTTCTCTTCCAGAAAATTCCTTGTAACCAACAGATGAGGAAACTGAGTGAGGATGAGAGAGGTTGAATAACTGGTCTAAGCTGATAAGGTAGAGCTCAAATAATGCCATTTTCAGAGCTGATTAATTTATTATGGAGGAGGTGATTTCTCAGAGGACAATGGATCTCCAAATTGATCTTAAGTAAATCACTGGTCCATTCTGTTCCAAGCAATAAAAATGAATTGAGATAATAAATATGACTTCTAGATATGCAGATCCATGTTAGCATTGGTCATGGGAATAGGGAGTGGTATTATTTATTTCATGTATAATACTTCTAATCAGAATAAGAACCAGGGCCCTTAATACTGTCATCCCCAGTGTTTTCCTTCATTTCTACCCAGATTCTCTTAATACATATTGTACTTATAAATATTGGGTGTTTGGAAAAAACATTCTTTTTTATGGTCACATGATTGTCTTTAGTGCCCCAAAGGAGATAATTAAGCAAAAGTGACCCATAAAATTTAATGTACTTCCCCAAAATGCCTAGCATACTGCAAAGTTAGTACCTTACAGTCTTAGCAAAATCTAGCTTAATAATTATTTTTAAAGTAGCAAAATAATGGACTGCACTTGAAAGAATGCATGTATAAATGTTGTATATCACACCTTTTATGTGCTTAAGCAATTCAGTGACAGATGATCTTTTAAATCTTGTATATGTAAATAAGATACTTGAATGTGTATTAAAATTCACATTTTTTTTTCAGGGGTGATTATGTAAATGCTTTGGCTCATTATGAGAAAGGAATAACAGGTGATAATAAGGTAACCTTGAATAAAGATAAGATATGCATAATTATCTTTGGGTTTGTTGTTAGTTTCCTTTAAAAAATAATCTTATTTGCATTGTATTTATTCCATATATAGCAGGTGAGCCTTTTTTCAGTTTATTAACAGCTTTGCAAGGATATGGTTAAATCATTTTAAAACCCTGAACTCTTAAAAACTGAAGTTGACAATATTTTTATCAGTCTGAAAAAGCTATGTTTTCCATACACCCTAATTATGAGCTTCATGTTAAGGTTGGGAGCATGATTTTTATCCCTTCCCAGTTACAGGCTAGCTATTGATTTTCATAAAGCTGTTCCTTTTACTCTTAAAAAGTTTCAGTAACCACTTTGAAAGTGAATTCCCAGTCCATAAAAGTTTGTTCTGCCATTTCATTCCTTATGCTGTATCTTTTATGATGAACCTGGTAAGCATGTACTTTACCCACCATTCCAGTCCATTCTCCCATCCCAGACGATCCCAGAATTTTAGCTCCAGAAGCTAAATTTTGCGATAAAAATGGATGTTTTTAAGTTAGGTGATGTCAAGATTGAGAATCTTTTTCTTTTCTATATTATATCTAGCATTTTATTACAGAAGTAATACAATTTCAGTATAGTCAATTTGAAAAATCACCAAAGTATGTTAACCTGCAAAGTGAGAGTCCAACGTTCTCTCCTCCATCCACACTCCTTAATTTTATATATTTCCATCCAGAATCTCTGCTAAGCATACAGATATGTATATAATAGGGATTTTTACTAAAAATGAAATCATTCACTTCCATTCATTCAGCAAAGATCAACTGAGAATACATTCTGTGAAAAGCAGCATTTTGCTTTATGGTCTTTCCAAATCAATACATTATGAATGTTTTAATTTTTTAAGAGCTTCTATAATTTCATTGTTTGGATGTACCATGGTTTTTTCATCCACTCCCTTATTGATTATATTGTAGTTGTTTAGGGTTTTGTTTCTATCAAAAACACCACAGTGAATATTCTACCTAGTATATATATCTTTAGCTACTTAAAATAGTATTTCTGCAGGATATATTCTTACAGGTGGGATTCTAGGTCATAAAATGTGTGCTTTTAATTTTTTGTACTGCTAGATTGCTCTCCAAAAGAACTTGTAGTAATTCATCCAGCTGTTAGTTGTGTAGGAAAGGGTCTGTTTCCCTCACATTCTCAACACTACCAATCTCTACCAATTTGATCAGCCAAAAAAAAAGAAGGTATTTCATTTTACTTTGTGTGTGTTTGATTATTAGTGAAGTCAAGCATGTTTTATTTATTTATTGGCCAATTGTATGTTTTTTTATGAGTTGCCTGATTATATCCTTTGTTCATTTATCTCTTGGGGTTTTGACATTTTCTTTGTTTGGCTGCATCTATTTAAGTTCGTCCTTAATTGTGTTATTAAAGACAGTCACCACTAGTCACATGTGGCCATTTAAGTTATTTAAAATTAAATAAAATATAAAATTCAGTTCCTCTGTCACAGAATAAATAAATAAAGGTTTTATGTTTCATCAGGCCTAGTAGAGAAATTTTCAGTTTGATAAATATTTTCTTTCTTAATGTTATTCATACATAGCATTTATGCTATGTGCCCAGTATATTTCCTCTCACGTAAAATTTTATACCAAGAAGACATACAAAGAAATGCAAGGTATTACGACAAAGGGGCAGTAAAAATTTGGTCTTGAGCACAAAAGATCTAGACTTCTAAAGAAAAAAATATAACTTTACAACGGATGATTTTTAAAAAAAAGACTAAATGTTATTTCAAAATCTTGAGATTTGCCAGAAAAAGATTAATGAAAGTAAACCATAACCTTTGGGCTCATTTTAGATTTAAATTGTTTGGCTAGAATACATCATTTTAAGTTAGGGTCTGATTCATTAGTTATTTGCCTTCTAATTTCAGGAACATGATGAGGTATGTCTGGCTGGCGTGGCCCAGATGTCCATAAGAATGGGAGACATCCGCCGAGGGGTTAGCCTAGCCCTCAAGCACCCCAGCAGGGTCCTTAAAAGAGACTGTGGAGCCATATTGGAGAATATGAAGGTAGACTTTTCTGTGAATAAATATTCATGTGGTCTCATACATAATAAATTTAGTATTTTGATAATCTCATATTATTTTAGCAATTTTCAGAAGCAGCTCAACTCTATGAAAAAGGTCTCTACTATGACAAAGCAGCATCTGTTTACATCCGCTGTAAGAACTGGTAAGAATTTGCTAAAATTTGTTCTGAGCAGGTGTGGAAATGAATGTGTGTCGACGATCTCCCCACTGGTTTTCTTGCTGCTCCTCCCAGCTGTACAACTGTTGCCTCTATCTGGGCCTTCCTTCCATCTCCTCTTTTTCTTTTTAGATGAGTTTACATTAATAGTTCCTTTTTCAAAGAACAGCACATTTTCTTGGTTTAATATGGGGAAATACCTGATAGATAAATTGCTAGAATAAAAAAGCCCTGTTGTCCCCAAAGAGTTAATGAACTAACCTTCATTTTCCCACAGAGGGTGGGCTAGTGGGGTTGCAGGCCGGAGAAACAGCAATTAAATCTTTTACCTGTAGGAGGCCAAGATTTTTTAAAGATCACGATAACTGTTTTTTGAATCCTAAAAATGAATATCTGATTGTAGGAAGCTACTTTTAGAGCAAATGTAGTGCTGATATTATTCTCCTAAACCTACCTTTCTAGGGCAAAAGTTGGTGAACTTCTGCCTCATGTTTCTTCACCAAAGATTCACCTGCAGTATGCCAAAGCTAAAGAAGCAGATGGAAGGTTTGTACAATTTCTCAATTTTAATACAAATTTAAAAGAATGTTTTTATAAATTAACTTTTGATATTTGCAACCCTCTAAGAAAGGCAGAGCACAGAAAGACAGAAAATATCTTTACTCCTCACCTGGCTTGAAGTGCCAGACTATTAAATTTTTCCCACACTTCGATATACCTCAGTCAGTCCTTTATGTATTCATATATGGACTAAAATCTCATTTTTACTTGAGGGTTAAATATTAGAAGTTGAAATTTTGACATAATACGGCATGAAAATGAAGTGAGGCAATAGTCATTTTATTAAGGACGATAACTTACAGATGCAGAGGAAAAGAAAAGGGAAGAAACATGAAGTTCATACCTATGGCTGCACTGTTTAAGCCACAGAACAGTATTAAAATATAGCAATGGATAGTTGGTATCCTAAATATACAAATATTTCCTGGAACTTTAATACAAGAAACTCAAAGGCACTAGGAGGAAATGGGCTAAAGACAAGGAAGAAATACAGTTATGAAATTATATTTTATGCAAACGTGAAAAAGTTCTATCTCACTAACAGTAATTAAATTAAAGCAAACAGTATGTCATTTTAACTTATCATATTGGGGAAAAGATTTGTTTTAAACTAATAACCATATTGTCAAAAAGCACTTGTTTTACATGACTGATGAGACTGTAAATTTCTAAAGTCTTTAGAAAGTTATTTAACAATATGTATTAAGAGATTTTGAAAGGTTACTTCCTTCTACTTTTAGAAAAGTAACCTTAAGAAAGAGATATACATTAAGTGTCTTGTTAAAACGGAAAGAGCTAGAGAGCTCATGGGGACTGAACAGAAGTCTTGAGCTCCGTCTAGAGGTCAACACACAATGATTTTATATATCACTGTTAAGCTATGTCTCTAATTGTGAAAAATTCCTTATTTTCTGTTTTCTAAAATAAGCCTGTATTACTATTATAATCTTTCCACTCTAACAAAAACAATAAAATGTAAAAAATTGTATATATATATGGTTCAGATGAGAAAACAGTAAAATTGGTATTTTACTGTTAGTTTATCAAACCTCTGAAAAGAACGTATTTTAGTGAAATGGTTCCTGGTATTCTTTCTGATAAAAAATGAAGTTGTTCAAGAAAAATAAGCAACCACCATCAATAAAAAAGTGTCCCAAACAATTATTGACATTTTTTTCCCCAAATGTGACAGTGTTAAGAAAGTTTGTCTGAAATAAGTATCTCTTATAGATACAAAGAAGCTGTTGTGGCTTATGAGAATGCAAAACAGTGGAACAGCGTGATCCGCATCTACCTGGACCACCTCAACAATCCAGAAAAGGCTGTCAGTATTGTCAGAGAAACCCAGTCCCTGGATGGAGCCAAGATGGTAGCCCGGTAACATAACGCATTAATATTTTTGGACTTCCAAAAATGAACCTTAAAAGAGAGCCCCCACTTCCTCTTATCAAAAAATCAATTCAAATGGAATACTTATTCTGTTTTGGGTTTTTTTTTTTAAATTATATCTAAGTGTTTAAATTCAAAGGCTGTTTGTTGTGGTCAACGTATGAGAGTGTGTTTTCCAAATATAAACATATGGTATAGAACTGCAGTTTACCGAATACATTTTTACTTTTAAGTGGTTTCTCCAGGTTGAAAAATA
This sequence comes from Stenella coeruleoalba, assembly GCF_951394435.1. Lineage (NCBI taxonomy): Eukaryota > Metazoa > Chordata > Mammalia > Artiodactyla > Delphinidae > Stenella > Stenella coeruleoalba. Next base: position 63,390,749 of record NC_137149.1, read on the forward strand.
CCTTATTTTGTAAATGACAAACTTCTTTTAAATGAGTCAAGTTCATTAAAGTACTTTGTTTCAGGTTTTTTCTACAGCTAGGTGACTACGGGTCTGCCATCCAGTTTCTTGTTATGTCCAAATGTAATAATGAAGCTTTCACACTGGCTCAGCAGCACAACAAAATGGAAATCTATGCGGACATTATCGGTAAATATCGTTTTTTTCCCTAATTTCTCTTAAAGACTTTATCAAAGGAACGCTTTGACTCTTATGGTCTAATGATCAGATTTGTATATCCACAAGGACATGCACACACACCATTTATACACAGACACACACACCAGCTATATGTAACTTGTTAGATTTCAAGATCCCTACTATACCTTAAAGATGAGACGGAATTATAAGACCATTTTCAAAAATTAAGGTGTTTTGGGTGACTTCTGCGAGAGGCCAGATTTCCCAAATCCTGCTACTGCTCAAGGAACCTGGTAAAGCAAGGTTCCAAGATGAAGGTAATAGGAAATGAAGAATGATTTTTGAAAAAGTAAATGTTTTCATAAATTTTTTTAATTGAGTTATAAATTAAGAATATATGGGGGCTTCCCTGGTGGCGCAGTGGTTGAGAGTCCGCCTGCCGATGCAGGGGACACGGGTTTGTGCCCCGGTCTGGGAGGATCCCACATGCCGCGGAGCAGCTAGGCCTGTGAGCCATGGCCGCTGAGCCTGTGCGTCCGGAGCCTGTGCTCTGCAATGGGAGAGGCCACAACAGTGAGAGGCCCACGTACCACAAAAAAAAAGAATATATGATGTGTTTTTTAAAGATTTTGAAAGTACAAAAGAAAATTTTATATTCTGAGAATACTGGCTTATACGTTTTCTTCCCATGTTTGTAATTATTCTTAGAAATTACTGAAACAATTTTCAGATTTTTCACTTCATGGGCCATGTATAACATTATTTGTGGTGTGATTTTTCTTCTTTTTTTCCTTTTTTATTGTAAAATACACATAATGTAAATTTACCATTTTAACGATTTTTAAGTGTACAGTTTGGTTGCATTAAGTACATTCGCATTGTTGTGCAACTATCACCACATCCGTCTCCAGAACTTCGTCATCATCCTAAACTAAAACTATATACCCATTAAACAATAGCTCCCATTCCCCTCACCTCCCAGCCTCATAACCACTGTTCGACTTTCTGTCGCTATGATTTTGACTACTCGTGGTACCTTTTATAAGTGGAATTATAATATTTGTCCTGTTATGTTATTTCGTTTTTTTACAATTCACAAAATGACTGTAAGAATTGTTGGTGGGATTCATGAGAAAATTTTTGTTTCAGTCTTCAAGGGAAGTAATAGGTAAAAGCATCTTCTAATATCTTAGGAAGTCATTCAAGTAATTGGAGAAAATAAAGAGCTAAAGAAAAAAAGGAAATACAGATAAAAGCAACATTACCAATATTAATGTTTAACATGACAGATGACATTTCTGTCCTAACAATTGCAAATCATCATTGCACTAAAGCATTTAAGTTTTTCTAATTTCAGAAGGATGTGGCTTATCCTAAATCATGCACACACACATATACACACATATGCCCTCCCACTCCCAAAACATAACACACTTTTCTTCACCTTTCTTTACTCCCTTCTTTTACAAACTCCATATCTGCCTTGGTCTGGAGACACAGAGCTGTTCTTATACTTTGGTGCCCTACTGGGCCTCCAACTCCCATGGGTAAACATAAACAATGAATTGGAATTCCAGCAGCTTTGGGGTCTTCTGTGCTTAATATGTTTAAGCCTGTAAAAGAAAAACAGAAAAGGGACTTCCCTGGTGGTTAAGACCCCACGCACCCAATGCAGGGGGCCCGGGTTTGATCTCTGGTCAAGGCGCTAGAGCCCACATCCCACAACTAAGATCCAGTGCAGCCAAATAAAAATTAATTAAATAAATATTTTTTTAAAAAAGGAAAAACAGTAATTATCTTTATATAGCATCTGTTGTCCATTTGAGTATCATCTCCCTTGTCTGACAAATACATACAGACTATTGTTTAAACTGGGCACTGGAGAAAGGAGATGGATTACATTTGCATTATGGTTAACTTTGCTCCTGATTGTTCTGAAACCCTAGGGAAATCCTGGATTGTTCCTTGTTTTAGGAAATAAGATTGAGACTCTTAAAGAAAGATAAAAGTCACTAAGGGTAATGTCAAACCGTAACCCAGCTTCTCACAAAGCGTCATAACTTCCTCTCCTGATTGTTATTTAGAGCGAAAAGAAGATGGAACAGAGTTGATATGTGGGGTTATTATGGTGAATGTGTTTTGTGATGAAAAAGACACTGATAATAATATTTGCTGTTAAAAGGTTTTCATCACCTCTTTTTAGATCACCTCTTTTTAGATCCTATTTTTAGATTAGCAATAAGAGGTAAACAAGTTTTGCTCAGATATTTTACTCAATGAATTTCTGTTGTAGGTTCTGAAGACACTACTAATGAGGACTATCAAAGCATTGCCTTATATTTCGAAGGAGAGAAAAGACATTTTCAAGCTGGAAAATTCTTCTTGCTGTGTGGCCAGTATTCACGAGTGAGTATTTGCCAAGAAAACATACTTTGGACTCCACAGGAATGATCAGATAAAATAAATAATGATATTAAAATAATGATAATCATTAAAATAACGAAATTATTTTAAGTAATATCTTAAAATATATTACGCTCCCAGACACCCAGATTTGAAATCTCAGAGTCAGCCTTAAACTCTTCCCCTCTCTCCCACATCCAGTCACATTCTGCCTTCGTAACCTCTCTCACAGCTCTCTCTTTTTCGTTCTAACTACCATCCATGTAATCCAAACCTGGGTCACCTCACTTTAGATTATGGCAATGGTTTCCTGTTTTCCTCGTTTTTAGCTTCTCTGTCTATAACTCATCCTTTATTTTGTTCCCCAAATGGTACTAACTTTGACTGACAAAGAGCCCCTAAAGCAGGGGTTACGGTGTTCAAGCAAGGGACGTAAACAAGTGAGCTGCAGGGTCAGGCTGTGCGTTTACTGAGTGACAGGGTAGGGACTGCTGGACGGGGACGCATTTTGTCTGAAGGGAACAGCTGTTTCTCACCTCCAAAAAAGTGTTGCCATTCAGGAGTTTGGGCCTACTAGCTCAGATCATAGGATTTTTTCACAAGAAACACAAGTCTGGGTCAATATTAAAATATAGGCCCAGATATTTGTATAACATCTCGCTGGCCAAAGAAACATGTCTGTGTGTGAATTCAGCCTTCAGGCCATCAATTTGCTGTTCTGGCCTCTTAGTTACTGAGTCTAAACTCCTTAGCTGGCACTCAAGAGAATTTCCACAGTTGACCAACCAGCCTGAACTTCCCAATCTGGCATCTAGCTTTTTCCATTGAAGAATCCCATGCTTTCGCTAGCCTTCTCCCGTCCCTGTTCTCCACCTGGGTTCCTCTTTGCCCTCTTCCCCACCTTCCACAGACCTGTCCATCTTCAAGTCCTTTTCCTCTGTGTTATCTTCAAGATCATCCTCATGTCTAATCATCTTTTCTTCTTCAGACCACCTATAAAGCCAACTGGCAATACAGCCCATTTGTCTCTGAAACTTTTATAACTTTAAACGTCTTCATAGGTGTGGTGGTGTGGCGTTCAGGAGTTAGACAACTATGGCTTAAAATATTTGATTATAATAATTATATTTTCATCACATCACATAGATCTCTCCAATTAGATTGTACATGATACAAAGAGACGGCCTGGTATTTTCCATAGCATCTAGCACAGTCTCATATACAGAGCAGCAAGTTGTCAGTAAATGTTTGTTGAGTGAATAAATGAATGAAAATAATTAACTCTTCCTGCCTAAAGAGGGCACATTTTTCATTCTGATTTCATTTGAAATCAGAACTAGATGTTTCAAAGGGTCAACTGGATCCTTCCACTTTTTAAACTACACTCAGCCTTTTAAGTATATATTTTAAGACTCAGCACTGTGCAAGCTCCTGGTTAAGATGAAGGTACTTTCACAAACTGTGATTACTTTGTTTGTGTGAAAACTTTGTTTTTCCCAAAGTGAAAGCAGTCTGAAAAATTTTAATTTCTATTCAATTCTCATTTCAGGCACTTAAACACTTGCTGAAATGTCCAAGCTCAGAAGACAATGCAGCAATAGAAATGGCAATTGAAACTGTAAGTTAACTCTGGAATGAAACTTTCATGAATGCTAATTATTTTTTTAACTTTTTGAGGAAATTTCCAAACATTTACAAAAGTAGACCAAACAGCATAACAAACCCCCAGATACCCATCATCTCATTTCAACAGCTGTCCACACGTGGCCAGTCATATTTTATTCATACCTCCACCCTCTTTCCCTATATTATTTTAAAGCAAATCACAGACATCATATCATTTCGTTTGTGGATACAAAATCTATCTCTAAAAGATAAGAACCTTTGCATTTTCTTTTAGGTGTAACTTGCATACAGTAAAATGCACGAATCTTAAATATGCAACTCAATTAGTCTTTTCAAATAAAATCTGTGTACACCTGTGTAACCCCCATCCAGATCAAGCTCCCCAGAAGGCCCACTGCTGCCTCCCAATCAGTGTTCCCCACCAGGGTTAACCACAATTCTGACTTCTATTCTTATAGATTGGTTTTACACGTTTATGGATTTCATGTAAATGAAACCATACATATGTTCTCTTTTGTGTCCAATTTCTTTCAGTCAACATTAAGTCTGCAAAAGCATCTGTGTTATCATGTGTAGCAATAGTTCATTCTTATTCATTGCTGTGTAGTATTCCACCATATGACTGTCACAATTTCTTTACCCATTATTCTGTTAATGGACATTTAGGTTGTCTCAGTTTGGGCATATTACGAATAAAGTTGCCATAATGCTGTTCATGTCTTTTTGTGTACATAAATAAGCCCTCAGTTTTATTGGGTATATATCCATGAATAGAATTATTAGGTCACAGAGCATATATATCTTCAGCAATAGTAGGTACTGCCAAACATTTTTTTCAAAGTAGTTGTACCAGTTTCACTCTACCAACAATGTAAAAGAATGTAGTTGCTTCCCATCTTCACCAGCACTTATCAGTCTATTTCATTGTAACTATTCTGATAGATGTGCAGTGGTATCTCGTATGGTTTTAGTTCATTTTTCAAAAGAATAATGAAAGTGAGCATTTTTTCATGTGTTCATTAGCCATTCAAATATCCTCTTTTATGAAGTTCTGTTCAGATCTTTTTTCTAATTTTTAATTGTATCATCTCATTCTTACTGATTTGTAGGACTGTATTATATATTCTGGATACAAGTCGTTTCATCAGATAGATGCAGTGTTGTAACGTGTATCAGTGCTTTATTCCTCTTAAAGCCTAATAATATTTAATTGAATGTGTACACACTGCATTTATCCATTCATCAGTTGATACACATTTGGGTTGTTTCCACTTTGGGGCTATTATGAATAATGCTGCTGTGAACATTTGTGTACAAGTTTTTGTGTGGACATGTGTTTTCATTTCTCTTGGGTATATACCTAGGAGCAGAACTGCTAAGCCACATGTTAAGTCTATGTTTAACATTTTGAGGAACTGCCAAATTGTTTCCCAAAGCAGCTACACCACTTTACATTCCCAGCAACAATGTATTGGGATTCCAGTTTCTCCAACAATAATTTCTTTTTTTTTCTTTTTTTTTTTTGCGGTACGCGGGCCTCTCACTGTTGTGGCCTCTCCCGTTGCAGAGCACAGGCTCCAGACGCGCAGGCTCAGCGGCCATGGCTCACGGGCCCAGCCGCTCCATGGCACGTGGGATCCTCCCGAACCGGGGCATGAACCCACATCCCCTGCATCGGCAGGCGGACTCTCAATCACTGCGCCACCAGGGAAACCCCCCAACAATAATTTCTTGATATTGCTCCTTTGCTCTTGCTGTTACCCACACCTAGGACGCCCTCCCTCCTGCACCCCTGCCTCCTACCCAACATGCAGGACCCACTTCACACGCCACTCCCTGTAAAGTTTTCCTGAACTGTCCTCTGGATGAAATTTCACCCTCCTTAGAATCCTGTAAGTACTCTGAACCTTACTTACTGCTACAGTTAACCCCCTTCAGATTAGTAGTTCCTCAAGGTCAAAGGCCCATCTCTTTATAGAGTGTTTAGCACATTGTGGACACTCAATATTTATTGAAACTACTATGCAGGTGATATCAGTTTCCTTCCCATTCCTTTATCCCTTTATCTTCTTTCCACCTTGAAACCCCTCCCTTGAAAAAAATAAATCACCTTTACTTGTAACATGCATTTTCTCACAACCTGTGCACTGGTACCTGCTGATTCTCAACCAGAAGGCATAGCCCTTAATCATTTGAGAACATCTTTAAAATGTTCATGCTTCACTCACCCCCACCCCCATCCTCTACACCTCAGAGTTCTGAAATACCTTCTTGGTGTGTGTGTTGGAGAAGGGGGGCAGTAATAGACCCCTAGTTGGGAATCATCACCTGAGAGAACCCACGATAGGGATGGGAAAGATGGGTCTGTACAGCATCCGACGGTTAGCTTTGTGGGGGGCCTGCTCACCTTGCAGTCAGCTTCTGCCTTCACCCCTCTGTAAACCTTCTCTAAAAGGTCCCCACTGATCTCATCCTTGCTAAATACGGATGTCCCTTCTCAGCCTGCACCCTACCCCATGTTATGGCAGCATTTTACGCTATTACAGCGCATCTTTCTCGAACTTCTTACTTCCTTAGAACACTGCTTCTCTGCTCTCCAGGTACTCCTCAGATGGTCCCTTCTCAGCCTCCTTCTCTGGCTCCTCTGCCCGTCAGTGGAAGTGTCCTCAGCATTCTGTCTCCACCCTTCTTTTAACTTTAATTCTGAGTGGCCACATCTGTTCCCTGCTGGCTCCCCTTTCCATCTATCCTAATGTCTTGGGTGTGCTCAAGTCCCTGAAATTCAAACTTAACTGGGCATCTTATATTTTTTGTTTGCTTTAGCTGGCAACACTGCCTGTTTGGCACCAGTCCAAGCCCTTTCTGTGTATTAACTTATTTAATCCTTACAACAATTCTGTGAGTTAGGTATTATTTTTATCCTCTTTGAGGTCCCAAGAGTGACCTGCTCTGGATCACACAGGTTATCTTTTGACCTCAGGCAGGCTGACCCCAAAGCCCTTGCTTTAACCATTTCTCCGTACGGGCTTATTCACCCAAAGCCACGCACAAAAGCCATCGAGGTGATGAGCTCTACCTTCTCTTCCTTCCTTAGAGCAGTGGCGAGAGCAGAGGCAACAGATTGGTCAAAGCTTAGCTTTCCTACACTGGTGACGACCACGGTCAGTGAAGTGTGCAGAAATTCTGCAGCCCGAGAGCCTCTGTCCCCCACAGGTTCACGGCGACCTCTTCTGTGCTCAAGTCAGCTGATCTCATCCTTCCTCTCCTGCACAAAGAACTTCCGAACTTTTCCTTACACTTTCCCGGAGGGGTGGCAAGCTAGGCCAACATGTTGCTCTGTCCCTAATGAGTTTCCTTTCTTTTCTGGTAGCTTTTCTCACTGTATTGCTAATGTGACTGCGCTGTTCAATGTTCCTTCTCCTCGGCTGAGCTCCAGTTGGGTTCTTGGCTCACCTCTTTTTTAGAGACACAAGACTCTTAAGCCGCCTAGTCTTGTCAGTAACTATTCCTACTATCTAAATCTAATACATTTCCGTCCTCCAATTTGATAAATAATTTTCCTGATCAACACGGCAGTGATTTAAGTCTGAGCTTTATGGAGATGACTCTCAAATCCAGATTTCCAGGCCAAAGTCCTCTCTAGAACTGCACCCCACATTTCCAGCTGCCTGCCCTTTTCTGGGACCCTCTGGCCGTACTTTTATTTCTACTTTAAATTACACGTAGCCATATGCAAGTGCCTTTTCTCAGGGAGCTGCTGGAGATGAGGCACTTGGAGGTATATGTTGTATAAGGCCCAGTTCCTGTGCTCAAGATGGCATTCTCTCCATGTCACAGTCACTTATCTTAAGAAAGTTTTTATTGAAACATCCAAGAAGTACATTCTCTCTGTGTGTAAAAAACAATACCACAGTATTTTGATACGGCAACTTAGAAAAGCTCTAGCTTCTAAGGATGGATTTTTATTAATGGAGACTCTGCAAATGAATGAAGACACACCCTGAGCTTACATCATGTTTCAGGCACTTGATTATAGGTATTTTTACACAATTTTTAAATTTCGTCTCCTCAGTAGATTATTTGTCCTCCCCCCCTCCACCCCGCCGTCCACGACCGCCCCTTCCTAAGTTTAAGATGCTGGACTTATATTGTTTGTTTCTCTTCCTAAACAGGTTGGTCAGGCCAAAGATGAACTGCTGACCAGTCAACTGATAGACCACCTTATGGGGGAGAGTGATGGCATGCCTAAGGTACTTAAAGTGTTTTCGCCACTGAGATTCTCAAGTATCTTAGTTATGGTTTTACTTACATATGGTTTTATGGTTTTACTTTATTCTGCCCTGTTTTTATCTGTTATGGCTTTTGCATCATAGATGTAAAAAGTTTTCTTTCTGGGTGCAGCTTTAGGTCATCTAGACAGACCCTGCATTTTAGATATTGTGTACATTCACTTTGAAATTGGCATTGCCCCCTGTGAAACATAGCCACGCCCTTCTGGGTAACAATCCTCACCACCCACAATTTTTCTCAAATGTTATAGAGTTTTATTTATTCTAGGAACTATGAAAATGATTACTAAAACCATGAGTTAGCACTAATCGCTAAAAATCAGTGTACTTTGTTCATATTTCAGAAATTTGGGGACTTAATAAAAATCCTATTTACCGTAAAAGTAACTCACTGAAAATATAAAATAGAAATAAATCATTAAGAACACGTTTTCGAAATAGGTGACTCTTGGATTTTGTGCAGAAGTTGGTCCTCTCTCAGTCCTAAGGAGGACAGCCTCCTTTCAGAATGCCCCTACAGCCTTTTTTTTCACTTTTGCTTTGGTGTTTTAAGGGGATCTGCTTGTGAAGGAAACTCGAGTACAGTTGACCCTTGAACGACACGGGTGTGAACTGCACAGGTCCGCTTTTACACAGATTTTTTTAAGTAGTAAATACTATAGTACTACCCAATCTCAGGTTGATTGAATCCGAGGATACAGAGGAACTGCAGATACCGAAGGGTGACTATAAATTAAACACTGATTTTCAACTGCGTGGAGGTCGGCGTCCCCTAACCCCAGCATTGTTCAAGGGTCAGTTGTAAGTGATTTGGATACAAGGTGCTGGAATGTCATAGCTGGATTGTAGCCATCCTGATCCCTGAGTCCATTTTCTGTATTTTACAGATAAAGACACTGAGACCCAGGGAGGCTAAGTTAATCTGCCAAAGGGCACAGGCCCTTAAACTGTGCCGAATCACCTCACCTTATGTCCACTTATTCTGATAATCAGCACACCAGCATCAAGTATGTGAAATTGTTTAGAGTTAACATAGAAATGGAAAATGGGCCAAAGAAAATTTTATAGGCCAGAGAAATTTATATAGGTGTAAAAATTTTTGAAATCTTGCGAAGTTGCTACATTGTATAAGAGCACCTTTCCGTTTGAAGCACATGAGAGAGAACTCTATGGACTAGGGTTAGCACGCAGACTCTGAAGCCAGACCACTGTGCTTCAGATCCTGGCTCTGGAGAGGTGCTGTTGTGTTTCAGTTTCTCATCAAAGAAATTAGTACAAAATCGCACCTTCCTCCCAGGGAGGGTATGAGGATTTAACCGAGTTATTACTTCTAAGGATACTTAGAATACTTACCTGGCACATATTAAACCCTGAATAAATACTTGATAAATAATTCTTTTTTTGTTTGTTTTTTTGCGGTACGCGGGCCTCCCACCACTGCGGCCTCTCCCATTGTGGAGCACAGGCTCCGGACGGACGCGCAGGCTCAGCAGCCATGGCCAACAGGCCCAGCCGCTCCGCAGCACGTGGGATCCTCCTGGACCGGGGCACGAACCTGCGCCCCCCGCATCGGGAGGCGGACCCCCAACCACTGCGCCACCAGGGAAGCCCGATAAATAATTCTTTATTTGTTGGCTTTAAAAAAAAAAAAACAATTTTGGGCTTCCCTGGTGGCACAGTGGTTGAGAATCTGCCTGCTAATGCAGGGGACACGGGTTCGAGCCCTGGTCTGGGAGGATCCCACATGCCGCGGAGCAGTTAGGCCCGTGAGCCACAACTACTGAGCCTGCGCATCTGGAGCCTGTGCTCCACAACAAGAGAGGCCGCAATAGTGAGAGGCCTGTGCACAGTGATGAAGAGTGGCCCCCGTTTGCCACAACTAGAGAAAGCCCTCGCACAGAAACAAAGACGCAACACAGCAAAAATAAATTAATTAATAAACTCCTACCCCCAACATCTTCTTTAAAAAAAAAAAAATTTCAACCCTCAGTTACTGGAAAGTGAATGTGATTCTAACAGAAATGCAAAATTTTAGATGTTTCTCCCTTTAGCAAATGCAGAAAGTGATGTTTCTCTAACGGCTTGTATGTCAGGATGCCAAGTACCTGTTCCGCTTGTACATGGCCCTGAAGCAGTACCGAGAAGCTGCCCGGACTGCCATCATCATTGCCAGGGAAGAGCAGTCTGCAGGTAGGTCCCCAGTAGGCATGCTTTTCTCCTCAAACAAGTAGTAGAAGCCAGCTCCAGTCCCTTCTCTGTCCATTTCTAATCTAGGATTGCTTTGAGCCCAAAAGGCTAGGCGGATGACCATTTCTGGGCTTCAGGGAAGTAAAATCATTCACCATCACAGAACAGCCCCACTGAAGCCTTCTCATGTTCGGTGCTAGTTCCTCTCCTCCTCACAGTTCTGTCTCCTGGACGACGGCTTCTCTGACCTCTCCAGCCCACAGACCCCCCTGCACTTTCACTACACTTTCTTTCCATCCCAGGTGTTTGGCCTTAACAATATAAAACATATTACAAGGTGGAAGACGATGTGGTATTCTTATTGACCTAGTCTTTTATAACACGCAGGGACTGTTTATAGAATCTCTAGAATGGTTCTGTTCATGTCTATGCTCTGTAAATACTCATTGAACAAGTCAGAATTAGAATTAGTCTGACATCTTCACTGATTTTTGCAAGCTGATTCTTTTAAATGTTCATAAATATGGAATACAATTTTGGAAAATATGGAATTAAATGTCATTCTTTATTACCTAGTAACTTAATAAGATGATTAACAAAATCCACCTGTAAAATGGTGGCCCATAGAAAGTCCTCAGATTTCATCCTTTACAGTAATGTCATCTTACCACCTATTTTCAAGGAAACTATCGGAATGCACATGACGTTCTCTTCAGCATGTATGCAGAACTTAAATCTCAGAAGATCAAAATTCCCTCTGAAATGGCCACCAACCTCATGATTCTGCACAGTTACATACTAGTGAAGGTGAGGCCCTTTGAGTGACTTGGGACACAGTCTGCCAGGTGCGCTAATCACCTGAAGGGCTTTCGTTCTGGGCACCTCTCCATTGGATTAGAGCCATTTCCTAGATCTCTGTAGCGTTAACCGAAAAAGCAAGATACAGAATAATTATACAATATGCTGCCTTTTGTGTACCAAAAGGCAGAAATATATATATATGTTTTCACTGCAAATAAAATTAGAAATATACTTTTTAAAAAAAGCCTAGGAAACATAGTTTCCTAAGGGGATCAAGGCGTGGAGCAGAGGAGGCGTGGCACCAAACCCAGTCAGGGGAGAAGAGGGAGAACAGGTTTCTCCATATAGTATATCTTTTTATACTGTTTTGATTTTGAAGCATATAAGTGTATTACTTGGTCAAAAAAAGATTTATGGAAAACATTTTTGTTTAACCAGAGCTTCCTAAGTTTATTAATTCTAGGATAGTGGATTTTATACAATTCCACTGTGTTTTAATACTATTTAGTTTTCATCTGAATATAAAATAGATATTCAGTGAGAAAATTTAGAGAATATAGAAAAGTATAATGAAAAAATAACTTGCCCCCTTTAAATCCATCACCAGATATAACAGTTGTTAACACTGTGTTGTATATATCCTCCATATTTCTAAAATAATGTGTGCACCCTTTTTTTACATTAGGAATATATGTATGTCCATAAAAATCACTGATATTTTTTAATCAGTGATTTTCAATAAAAACGAAATAGAACATGCAAACCTGAAATACTTCTATTTATAATTTACATAAATGTTATATGTGTGTGTATATATACACACACACACACATAGTTATATGCAGACACATATCTTTGTAAAAATACAGGTAGATGCCAACTTACATACTTTTCCAAATTTTCATTTATGTCAAAGTACATCTTTCCATATTAATGCTAAGTCGGTTTTCAGGCCAGACCACAAGAGCTTATGCAATTTCGAAGCTTTCTAGGTTACAGCAATCACGTTATGAATGGCTTAGATCCTTATTATGGTCCATAACAGCACTGCCCAATAGAACTTTCTGCAGTGCTAGAAGTGTTCTGTATCCACTAGCCTGGCTGTGGAGCACTTGAAATACAGATAGTGCAACTGATAAACTGAACTGTAAATTTTATATAATCTTAATTTTTATTTAACTAGCCACATGTGACTAGTGGCTACCATTTTAGGCCCCATAGGTCTATAGTCCTGATTGTAAGAGAAAACTTAGAATTCCAACTTGCAACCACCAGGAGTGTATTTCCCTTCAGAGCCGCATGGGGTCCCTTCTCTCGTACAGAAAGGAATACAAAGGGGGAGGGAGGACTTTCTCAGCTTCAGACATCAGTGCTGGTGCCAATGTGCTGGGGCACAGAATCCAGCCTTTAGGGGTGGAGGGGAGGATAGAAACAAGTTAGTGGAAGATGGGAACAAAAATAGGGATTGCTGTAAGAAGGCCTCCAGGACCAGGGCTTTCTTCCACTAAAAGCCATAGGGATGGTTCTCGAGTCTTTTTCTTTTCCTCCGGCCCCAAGAGCTGGCCCATCACTTCCACTGGACCAGACATCCTCTTCCCCTTCCACTGAAGAGCACCCGTGTGACTTTTCCCCTCTGCTCTAGTCTCTTATTCAAGCACCAGATATTTTCAAGATTTTTAACTGCTTGTGGTATCAAAAGGGAAACTATTAGACCTTATCACATAAGAATTGATGTAAAAATGTCACAGCCCTCTTTGACACAAAGGACTGGAGAAAGTCAGCCACATTTCAGGGGAAATGGAGACTTGGCTTTGATGGATGCTTCCTCCCCAGAGCTGAGGCAGGGGCTTTGGCTGAAGGACAGCCTGGGGCCTTCGCACATGGGTGGCTGAGCCAGGTAGCCAGGGAGTCAGTGGAGGGTGACTTTAGATTCAGTTAGTATTTATGAATTACATTGCAGTGCTCAGTAAATTATACCATCATCCACGTGCTTAGACTGGATGGATGTTATGCCTGGGAGTTATTCTGTACTCACCCTTCACATTCTCACCAGATATCATCAGTTCTGACTCCTCGTCTGTCTACTTCTCTCCATCCCCACTGCCTGCCCTCTGTGGACCGCCTCCTCTCACTGGACGACAGCAGTGACATTGTGGTCTGGCCCTGCCGACTCCCCAGCCTCATGTCATCCTAAGTGGACCCCCTCCTTTCATCACAGATCCCACTCGTACTTACCTAAGCTCAGGCCCCTCCAACCATCGTTGCCCCTTCCCTTACACAGGCAGCGCCCTCTTCCTATAACAACCTATCCTTTCTCCTGCCTAACTCATAACTCAGCTTTCAGGTCTCACAACAACTTGTTAGTCCTCCCATAATGGCCAGTAAGAGATGGACCAAGGATTTGAACTCATGTTGAGTGGTCTCAGGCAAAGTGAAAAGCTGAGTGTAGAGTAGGGGTGAGGCCAGTGAGGCCAGGGGGCCAGGTGGCAGCTGCTGGAAGGAGGATAAGTAAGAGAGAAACCCCAAGTGGCATTAAAGTAAGGCTGCAAGGAGCCCGTGACCACCCGTTCAGGGTCACAGTCAAGGAGTTGTTTATTTGGGTGAATGAAACATGGATTAGGGTTAATCAAAGTCTCTAAGAAGAGTAAACTTTATCATTTATTTCAGATTCACGTTAAAAATGGAGATCATATGAAAGGGGCACGTATGCTTATCCGGGTGGCCAACAACATCAGCAAATTTCCGTCACGTGAGTACTGAGAGGAGCCTGTTGTCCCCATGTCTGCCCGACTGTGGCACGCCAAGATCATCCTCACGGACTCTGCCAGCCGCTCTTCTCTACACATAGTAACTCATTTAATTCTCACAGCAACCCCATGAAGTGGTGTAACCGGCGCGCGTCCCCAAGACCACCCCCAGGCGTGAAAATTCACGAGGGGGATTCACATAACTCAACATATAGTAGTGCTAAAGCTAAGATTTATTACAGGGAAAGGATACAAAGCAAAATCGGCAGAGGGGAAAGGTGCGGGGGGTGGGGGGCCGGAGGTCAGGGGCGAGCGTCCACAGCCCCCCTGCCACCACTCCCCCCCCAGTAAAGTCACACTGGACACACTCAGCACCTCCAGGCAGCACGTGGAAGGTGGTGTCTACCAGGGTGCTTGTGAGAGACTCGGTACCCAGGGGTGGTCTTGGGGAGCTGGCCACGTCAGCATCCCCTGCTTAGCATGTACCAAATTTTCAGACTCCCAGAAAGCAGGTGTTCTGCATAAACCCTATTGTTTGTACAAAAAGGTCAGGCACAGGCAGCCACTCTTCTCAGTTCTGGAAATGGCAGGAACTCTCCCAAAATCCAAGTTCCCAGATCCCAGTTTCAGGCAGATCCTTCCAAGGAAAACAGTCTCAAGACTGCACACAAATGGCCTATTGTTATTTTCCCTATTTTACAGATAAGCAAACTGGGGCAAAAGAAGTGAGGTAACACTTGCCCAAGACCATACTGTCAGCCAGTAAGTCTGACTCTGTGTTCTCAACCACTGTAGACCATTGCCTCTGAAAAAGGTCCCAGTGTTCTAAAAGACTTGTCATTATAACATTTTTCAGTGATTAGATTTTGTCACATTCCATGACGGAGTCAACAAACGTTTGCTGTAAAGGGTCAGATGTCGAATGTTCGGGGCTTTGTGGGCCACGTGGTCTCTGTTGCCACTATTCAACTCTGCCGTTTCGGCGTGACCCATACATAAATGGATGAGCATGGCTGTGTTCCAACAGAACTTTATTCTTTTGGACACTAAAATTTGAACCTCATAAACCTTTCACATGTCGCAAAATAGTCTTCTCCTTTTGATTTTTTTTTCCAGTCGTTTAAAAATGTAAAAGTCTTTCTTAGCAAATGGGCCATACAGAAACAGAGGGCCAGATTTAGCTCACGGGTCATAATTCACCAACCCCTGTTCTCTAAATGTGTTCTTTTTTGTTACATAAAAAAGACTAAAATAATTGTTCACCATGCTGGCAACGGGTGTGATAGGACAGGCATTCTCATGACTGCTGGTGGGATGGAATGGACATTGTTGTGGCCTTTCTAGAAAGCAGTTGCACAATTTGTGCTAGGAGTATTTGTTCTTTAAAGTCACGTTCTTTGAGCCAGTAATTTGACTTTTAGGTATCTGTCCTGAAGAAACAGGTGCACGCAGAGAGGTTAGTGCATGAAATTGTTAATCTCCCCACCGATTCATCAGCAGTCCTGTCAAATGCAAAACTCTCTCAGAGGCGGGGAAGGACGCACGCAAAAGGTTACCTCAAGGGAGTGTGGGTCCTGGTGTTACAGGCAAAACACAGTATAATCAGGGGAAAGACATTGTGGTGAGCAGTTACCTGACTCCACTGCCGTGCCCTTTCCTCGTTAAACAGTCCACTTCTGGTTCTTTGTCAGAAAAAGCAAATTTAGAGAGGTGCAATCCTGGCATCACGCTAGTAGAGGCAACGTGCTCTTTCTGCTCCTCCGTTTGCGTTGCAGACATCGTGCCGATCCTGACGTCTACTGTGATCGAGTGTCACAGGGCTGGCCTGAAGAACTCTGCCTTCAGCTTTGCAGCCATGTTGATGAGGCCCGAGTACCGCAACAAGATAGATGTCAAATACAAAAAGAAGATCGAGGCAATGGTCAGGTAGGCGGCTGTTTCTACCATCTAATCGCATTTCACAAGCGTATCTTTCAGAACGTAGCTGCTATTATGTGGGCTCAACAAGAACACAGATTGGGGGTAGCAATTAGGATTGTACTCAGCTACCAGCACCTGGAAACCCAACGACGGCTTTATCTGATTTATATGACTCACGCACAAGGCATCGTAGCCCAGGGCTGGTGGTGCCGTGTCCCGATGTCACCAAGGACCGATCCCTCTGCCTTTTGGCTTTACCATCCAGAGCACACAAGTTTCCTCCTCATGGCTGCGCAGTGGTGGTTGTCATGGTGGGGTGACATCATGTACCCCATTCAACGCAGAAAGAAGGAGGGAAATTAAAAGATGAAAAGGTCTTTTGCCTTTTTAGTTAGGAAGGACACCACCCCCAGGACTTGCATTTACATCTCACTACTCAGCCGCGTGGCTACCTCTAGCTGAAAAGCATACTGCTGAGTAAAAACCAAGTTCTCTTGGCAAGGAAGAAGGAAAGATGGCTATTAGGGAGGCAGCAAACAGCGTGTCTGCCACAGACAAAGAGTGGGTATTTCTCAGTGTAAGAAACCTGGTAATTATACCGCCTACTGCCAAGAGACTTCATTTCGAAATCCTGTGTAGCTCCAAAGGCACATAAGGCATATCCTCACTTCGGAAAGCCTGGTTTTCAACAGGAAAACTAGGAGAAAGTAGCACTCATCTTTACAAGAGGAAAAATTACCTGCAATCCTGTAGCAGTTCTGTACTACCACTTGTTCATAGCCATGACATCTGGGGTACCTGTTAGTCCCGTTTTGACCAGGGAGCTCAGGTGTACCTGAATCTTGACCCAGAACTCTCTCATCTCAGCCAAGGGAGATGGCTACACCAGTAATGGCAAAGGGAAGCAAATACTACTTATTGTTAGCTGGGCTCATGGCAGGGAACTCTAACCTGGACAGGGGCTACACGGAACACTCCCTTTTTTTTTTTCAAAGCTGATAAGCCTAAGTAGCTTCAGACCAAATCAGTCTGACCCAACATACCTGCCATCAGGAAGAGTGAGGTGGGGAGAAAAAGCTAGAGCACAATTATCCCCCCGTTTCGTGCCACACCAGTCTAGGTGCCAGCTTGAAGAGGCGCTGGTTATTCTCTCCCCGCGCAAGAGTACTCTTAGCTATGAGGTCTGATACGGTATCTGCTGGCTGCATGTGGCTATTTAAATTTAAATTAAAGTGAATAAAATGTAAAACTTAGTTCCTCACACTATCCATATTTCAAGTGCTCTGAGCTCCATGTGGCTCATGGCTACCATATTGGAGAGCGCAGAATTAGAACAGTGCCATTGTCACAGAAAGTTGTGCTGCACAGCTCTGGACAGCCTTTACGACTTCAGTACACAAAGGGAAAGACAGAGAAGCAGCAAGCTCACTACTCCAGTGACAAGGAAGACACGAGACAGCCAGACCCACCCGTGTTTTCTCCCACATAATGTGCTGTGAACTCCAGCTCCCAGAGGTGGCCATGGAACGCCAGCCTGAGCAGTCCTCATTCCTCTCCCTCCTCCGTGGGCCGGAGCGTGTATCTCTAGTCTCAGAGTCTGACTGTGAAGAAGTAGGTGCATTTCATGTGATTCTTCCTCACAGGAGACCCGATACATCTGAGACAGAAGAGGCCACAACCCCATGTCCATTCTGCGAATTTCTTCTCCCAGAGTGTGAACTCCTCTGTCCTGGATGTAAAAATAACATCCCATATTGCATTGCAACAGTAAGTTTCTGTATCATCATTTCCCTTTCTTTGCATATATATCTATAGCCCATTTGAATACTTGCTGTGTGTCAGTACTTTCTTCACTTCCGAAATAATCTTATCCCTCAAACTTCCTGCAACATTTAGCATACAATTTCATGGTCAACAAAGTTGAAAGTTATATTCAAGGCACATAATAACCTAAGTTAGTATCAGGAAGGCACTGTGGGGCAGGAGAGCATACACTTGGGGATCAGATGGTCCTAGGCTTAGATCGTCTTTCTGCCACTTACTGGTTACATAACCTGGTGCGATTTGCTTTTACCTTGCTAGGTCCGTCAGTTAACAGTACCTGCCTATTGAGGTAAACTGCAGGTTGACGAGAGGACGTGTTTGAAGCCTTAGTACAATTCCCGGCATGCTGTAGCACTTAATAAGTGATGGCCTTTATTGTACACTTTAATATTAAGACCTATTATTAGAAAATTTTTAAATATCAGATTATTTGTTCATCACTAGGCTAACGTAAGCTTTATTTTAAAGGAAAATAAATCTAGGTAGTGTCACAATATTGAAGATTATTCTCTTTATACATGAATCTGATAAATTTGGCTTTAGTCCTTTTGATGCCATTTCTTTCTAATTACCCACCTATGTGAAATATCAATAATTTCATAATTTAGAGGTCTGTCTGGCTTTTAACTGTAACCATGTATTATAATTGAATAATGGGGGGAGTTTTAAAAATAAAGATGAATTTTATTCTTCAACGTACTGTTTCCAGGGTCGACATATGTTAAAGGATGATTGGACGGTGTGTCCACATTGCGACTTTCCTGCACTGTATTCAGAATTCAAGATGTAAGTGCACATCATTTCACTCAGCCATACAGATTTATCGAATAATAGGCCTTTTATTCAACCACGTTTATACTGAGGTCTCTTCATGTGTTCATGTTCTTAAAAATCTCTAAAGACTCAAATTGTCTTCTTGGAAGAACCTTCTGTGATCTTTGAGAACATTTTCTTTAAAGGGGATTTTGCATGAGACTGAATATTCCTAATTCTTAAGTCTCATGATGAACATGTACTAAGAAGTAGAAAGGAATAGTTGGTTTTCACATCACAATAACCCAAAAGTAAAGGAATATTTAATCTACTCTGTCTTTCCCTCTCCAAACAGCATGTTAAACACTGAAAGCACATGTCCTATGTGTTCAGAAAGATTAAACTTTGCTCAGCTGAAAAAAATCTCAGACTGTACCCAGTACCTGCGGACAGAAGTGGAGCAGTGAGTGGCATGTGCAGGTAAGTCAGACCATCCACTTACCTTCCCAGGGCACGAGATCCACGGGGTGGACACAGCTGTACAGTGTGTTTTGCCATTGGCTCCTTTTTCTACATCACGTAACTTGTCAGATTTGAACGAACAAAACTTGTCAGATTTGAAACAAACCTTTGATGTACTTAAAAAAAAAAGCTAAAGCACAGGTTGTACAGTCTCCATGGTGACAAAGGTTATTTGGCCAAGCAGCATCATGGATTACAACCAAAATGTATATTATCAAATCACATGGGCTTCTTTTTAACCAGTCCATTAAAACTGTAGCTAGCTATTAACAGTGGGGTTTTTGAGTTCTATAATTCAGGAGAATATATTGTAAAAATTTTTGCTTCCAGAGGCTTGAAAACTCCCCATTTCTTTTTCTTTCCAAGTGTCATTTTTGTTGCATGGAAGCAGCACAATACCGCTTCCACTCTCACTCCATTGGCAAGAATTTACTCATAGGGCCACACATACTGCAAGGGGAGGCAGGGAAAGGTAGTCTCCAGGTGGAAAGCCAAAAGCCCCTGCCAAAAACTCTTTAATTTTAAGATTCTTTAATTAAAAGGAAAAAGTAAGATTAGTCCCTGACACAGCACTAAACATAGTTAAAACGGAACCCTAGGTTTTCACACGAAACCTGTTCTCGCAATCTTCAATCCATCAGTAAACAGCAGCTCCATCCTACCAGCTGATCAGGATGGAAATGTGGACACCACCAATCCCCCAGTCCATAGGCAAGTCCTCTCAGTCCCCCTCCAGTGTATCTGGTTCCCTTCCTCAGGGGGACTTTTTATTGCACCTGCAAAAATAAAGAGCCTAAAAGACTCGACACGAACTGCCCCAGCCTCCTCCTCTGCTCACTACGCTGCAGCCCCACTGGCCTCTTGGCTGTTCCTTGGACTCCAAACTGCTTTCTGTAGCACCTGCAGTCTCTCACATTCCTGCCAGCAGCACCCAAGGGTTCTAGTTTTCCCATATCCTCACCAACACTTGCTGTTGTCTGTATGCTTGATTATAACCATCCCAGTAGGTGTGAAGTAGTATCGCATTGTGGTTTTGATGTGCATTTCCCTAATGGTAACGATGTTGAGCATCTTTTCACGTGCTTGTCGGCCATTTGTATATCTTCTTTAGAGACCTGTCTTCAAGTCCTTTACCCATTTTTTTAACTGGGTATTTTGTCTTTTTATCGAGTTGTAAGAATCCTTAATATATTCTAGGTACAAGTCCTCTATCAGATACATGACGTGCAAATATCCTATTCTGTGGAAGTATTTTTTTACTTTCTTCATAGCATCCTTTGATGTACAAAAGTTTTTATTATTTTGATGAAGTCCAGTTTATTTTTTTTTCCTTTGCCTGCTTGTGTTCTTGGTGTCATGTCTAAGAAACCACTGCTTAACCCAGCGTCACAAAGATTGACACTTACGTTTCATTCTAAGAGTTCTATAGTTGCTGCTCTTACACTTAACGTCTTTGATCCATTTAATTTTTGTGTATGATGTGAGGTAGGGACCCAATTTCCTTTTGTGTGTGGATGACCAGGTGTCTCAGCATCATTTGTTGAAAAGACTGTTCCTTTCCTATTATTACTGGGTATTGTCTTATTATTATTGTTATAAAGGTTATTTGTATATTCTAGATATAAATCTTAGATTTATTTTGCCGATATTTTCTCCCACTGTGTGGCTTCCCACTTCTTTTTCTTAATGGTCTTTTTTTTTTGGAATATAGTTGATTTATCAATACAATGTTGTGTTCGTTTCAGGTGTACAGCAAAGTGAATCAGTTATACATATATCTTAATGGTCTTTTGATGAGCAGATTTTTATTCTGATGAATTATAATTTATCAATGTTTCATTTTATTATTACTTTTATTACTTTCTGTGTCTAAGAAAATTTTTGCCTACTCAAAAGTCAGGAGCATATTCGCCTGTGTTTTCTTCTAGAAGCTCTGGGTCTGTGATCCATCTTGAAGTTATTTTTGTTTACAGTATGAGGTGGGGATTGAGATTCTTTTCCCTCTCAAGTAGATATCCAGTCTTCCAACACCATCTGTTGAAAAGTCTTTCCTTTCCCCATTGAACTTGCTTGCATGCCTTTGTTGAAAATTAGCTGGGTTTTAAATATGGGTCTACTTCTGGACCCTCTCTTCTTTTCCATTGCTCTATTTGTCCCCTATTTTTATACTATACTGTCTTCATTACTGTGACGTTATAGTGTATTTTAAGCCAGGTATTGTGGATCCTACAACTTTGTCATATTTTCCAAGACTGTTTTTTTTTTTTTGCCGTACGCGGGCCTCTCACTGTTGTGGCCTCTCCCGTTGCGGAGCACAGGCTCCGGACGCGCAGGCCCAGTGGCCATGGCTCACGAGCCCAGCCGATCCGTGGCACGTGGGATCTTCCCGGACCGGGACACAAACCCATGTCCCCTGCATCGGCAGGTGGACTCTCAACCACTGCGCCACCAGGGAAGCCCCCACCAAGGCTGTTTTGACTACTCTTACTTCTCTCCATTTCTCTCTAAAATTTTAGAATCAGCTTGTCAAATTCTGTTTTAAAATCTTACTCAAATTACGATTGGGATATGTTTATTTTTCTGTTGCCACATAACATTATCACATATTTAGCATCTTAAAACAATATACATTTAATATTTCACAACTTTTTTTGAGGTATAATTATCACCTTGTATTAGTTTTAGGTGTACAACATAATGATTTGATATATGTTTATACTGTGAAATGATTACCACAGTAATTTAGTTAACATCCATCACCACACAGTTACAATTTTTTTTAATTGAGAACTTTTAACACCTATTCTTTTAGCAACTTCCAAGTATACAGTGTTGTTAACTATGATCGCCATGCTGTACATTACATCCCCAGGACTTACTTGTAACTGGAATTTTATACCTTTCAACCACCTTCATTCTGCCCACCCCCACCCTCTGGCAACCAACAGATTGTTCTGTATCTATGAGTTCAGTGGGGTTTTTTTAAAATTAAACATGTGAGATCATACAGTATCTGTCTTTCTCTTATTTCATTTAGCAAAATGTCCTCAAGGTCCATCCATGTTGTTGCAAATGGCAGCATTTCCTTCTTCTTTATATGTATATACACATGTATACATATGTACCACATATTCTTTATCCAGTGCCATTTTCTTTATCCAGTATTAGTGGACACTTAGGTCATTTCCATGTCTTAGCTATTGTAAATAATGCTGTAATGAACACTGGGGTGCAGATACCTTTTCAAGATAGTGATTTTGTTTCCTTCAGATAAATACACAGAAGTAGAATTGCTGGAACATATGGTAGTTCTATTTTTAACTTTTTGAGGAATCTCTGTAGTGTTTTCCATAATGGCTTCATCAATTTACATGCCCACCAACAGTGTACGATGGATACCTTTTCTCCATATCCTTGCCAAGACTTGTTATTTCTTGTCATTTTGACAGCTGCCATTCTAACAGGTGTGAGGTGCTATCTCATCGTGGTTTTGATCTGCATTTCCCTGATTTGTGATGCTGAGCACCTTTTCATTTACGTATTGACCATATGTATGTTTTCTTTGGAAAAATGTCTATTCAGAGCGTTTGCCCATTTTTTTGATTGGATTTTTTTTTCTATTGAGTTGTATGAGTTCTTTATATATTTTGTATATTAATCCAAATTATCAGATATATGATTTGCAAATATTTCTCCCATTCCATAGGTTGCCTTTTCATTTTGTTGATGGAAACTTTTTAGATTGATGTAGTCTTACTTGTATATATTTGCTTTGTTGCCTTTGCTTTTGGTGTCACATACAAAAATACATTGCCAAGACCAATGTCAAGGAGCTTACTCCCTATGGTTTCGTCTAAGAGTTTTATGTTGTCAGGCCTTATGTTCAAGACTTTAATCCATTTTGAGTTAATTTTTGTGTATGGTGTAAGATAGTGATCCAGTTTCATTCTTTTGCATGTGGCTGTCCAGTTTCCCCAACACCATTTATTTAAGAGATTGCCTTTCCCCATTGTATATTCTTGGCTTCTTTGTCATAAATTGACCATATATGCACAGGTTTATTTCTGGGCTCTCTATTCTGTTCCATTAATCTGTGTGTCTGTTTTTATACCGATACCATACTGTTTTGATTACTATAGCTGCATAATATAGTTTGAAATCAGGAAGTGTGGTGCTTCCAGCTTTGTTCTTTCTCAACATTGCTTTTTGGCTGTCCAGTGTCTTTGTCGTTCCATACAAACATGAGGATTGTTTGTTCTATTTCTGTGAAAAATGCCATTGGAAATTGATAGGAATTGCATTGAATCTGTAGATTGCTTTGGGTAGTGTGGACACTATAACAATATTAATTCTTCCAATCCATAAGCATAGAAAATTTTTCCATTTATTTATATCTTCAGTTTCTTTCATCAGTGTCTTATAATTTTTCAGTGCACAAGTCTTTCACCTCCTTGGTTAAATTCATTCCTAGGTATTGTATTCTTTTCGATGCAATTATAAATAAGATTGTTTTCTTAATTTCTCTTTCTGATAGTTGATTATTAGATACAACAGATTTTTGTATATTGATTTTGTATCCTGCAATTTTGCTGAATTTATTATTCTAACAGCTTTTTTGGTGGTCTTCAGGGTTCCCTATATATAATATGTTATCTGCAAATAGTGACAGTTTAACTTATTCCTTTCCTATCTGAATGCCTTTTTTCTTTTTCTTGCCTAAAGGCAAGAGTGACATCCTTGTCTTATTCCTGATCTTCGAGGAAAAGCTTTCAGCTTTTCACCAGAGTGTGATAGCTGTGCGTCTGTCCTATATGGCCTTTATGATGTTGAGGTATGTTCCCTCTATACCCACTTTTGTGAAAGTTTTTATCATGAGCAGATGTTGAATTTTGTCAGATGCTTTTTCTGTATCAAGATGATCATATGATTTTTATCCTTCATTTTGTTAATGTGGTGTATCATCTTGATTTTCTGGATGTTGGACTATCCTTGCATTCCTCCAATAAATCCCACTTGACTGTGGTGTGTGATTCCTTTAATGTATTATTGAATTCAGTTTGCTAATATTTTGTTGAGGGTTTTTGCAACTATGTTCATCAGAGATATTGGCCTGTAATTTTCTTTCTTGTAGTTCCTTTGTCTGGTTTTGGTATCAGAGTAATGCTGGCCTCATGGAATGAGTTTGGAAGTGTTTGCTCTTCTATTTTTTGGAAAAGTTTGAGAATTGGTATTAACCAGTGAAGCCGTCTGGTCCTGGATTTTTGTTTGTCAGGTTGTTTTTGATTACTGATTCAATCTCCTTGATAGTAATTGGTCTAATTTTCTATTTCTTCATGATTCAGTATTAGAAGGTTGTATGTTTCTAGCAATTTATCCATTTCTTCTAGGTTGTCCATTTTGCTGGCATTCTAGTCCATTTTGCTGGCATTATAGTATTTCATAGTAGTCTCTTTTGTATTTCTGTGGTATTGAATGTAATATCTCCTCTTTCATTTCTGATTTTGAGTCCCCTATTTTTCTCGGTGATTCTAGCTAAAGGTTTGTCTATTTATCTTTTGGGCAAAAAAAAAAAAAATAGCTATTAGTTTCATTGAACTTTTCTATTGTCTTTTTAGTCTCCATTTCATTTATTTCTGCTCTTTGAGATTTCCTTCCTTCTACTAACTTCGGGCTTAGCTTGTTCTTTTTCTAGTTCCTTAAGGTGTGAAGTTAGGCTGTTTATTTGAGATCTTTCTTGTTTCTTAATGCAGGTGTTTATTGTTATGAGCTTCCTTCTTAGAAACTGTTTTTGTTGCATCCCATAAGACTTGGTATGCTGTATAGCTGTCCCTCAGTATTCGTGGGGGATTGGTTCCAGGATCCCTAGTGGATACCAACATCCACGGATGCTCAGGTCCCTTATATATAATGGTGTAGTATTTGAATATAACCTATGCACATCTTCCCGTATACTTTAAATCATCTCTAGATTACTTATATTACCTAATGTAAATGCTATGTAAATAGCTGCCAACATGTAGCAAATTCAAGTTTTGCTTTTTGGAACTTTCTGGTACTTTTTTTTTTTCCTGAATCTTTTGACCCATGGTTGGTTGGATCTGTGGATATGGAACCCACAGATATGGAGGGCCAACTCTATTTCCATTTTCATGTCTCAGGTATTTTATTTCTCTTTTGATTTCTTCTTTGACCCAGCAGTTGTTGAGCAATATGTTTGAATGTCCATGTATTTGTGAATTTTCCAGTTTTCTTCTTGGAACTGATTTGTAGTTTCATACTTTTGTGGTCAGAAAAGATGCTTGATATGATTTCAGTCTTCTAAATTTATTAAGACTTGTTTTGTGGCCTTACATATGATCTGTCCTGGAGAAATGTTCCATGTGTGCTTGAGAAGAATGTGTATTCTCCTGCTTTGGGATGGAATGTTCTGTAAATGCGTTAAGTCCATCTGGTCTAACATGTCATTTAAGACCAATGTTTCCTTATTGGTTTTCTGGCAAATGAAAATCTATTCACTGATGAAAGTGGGGTAATGAAGTCCCCTCCTATTATTGTATTGCTCTTTCTCCCTTTAGATATGTTAATATTTGCTTATATTTAGGTGCTGCTAATGTAAATAATAAATATCTACAAATGTTATATCCTCTTGTGGATTGATGCCTTTATCATTATATAATGGCCTTCTTTGTCCCTTCTTACAGTCTTTGTTTTAAAATCTATTTTGTCTAAGTATAGCTACTCCAGCTTTCTTTTGGTTTCCATTAGCATGAAATCTTTTTCCATTCCTTCACTTTCACTCTGTGTGTCCTTAAAGCTGAGTGAGTCTCTTGCAGGCAGCATATAGATGGGTCTTGGTTTTTATCCATTCTGTCTTTTGATCAGAGAATTTATAAATTATATTTAAAGTAGTTATTGATAGACAGGGACTTGCTGCCATTTTGTTCATTGTTTTCTGGCTGTTTTGTAATTCCTTCGTTCCTTCTTTTCTTGATCCTTTTTCTCCTTTTGTGATCTGACAATTTTCTGTAGTCATATGCTTAGATTCCTTTTTGTCTACCGTAGGTTTCGCTTTGTGGATACCATGAGACTTACATAAAATACAACAGTCTGTTTGAAGTTGATAACAACTTACGTTCAAATGCATTTCTACTCTCACCATCCACATTGTTTGTGATGTCACAATTTATATCTTTTTATCTTGTGTATCCATTAACAAATTATCAGTTATTTTTACTATTTTGTCTTTTAACTTTCACACTAGGTTTATAAGTACTTACCGTTACAACATTAGATTATTCTGAATTTATATATTTACCTTTACCTTTGAGATTTACAATTTCATATATTTTCGTATTATTAATGAGTGTCCTTGTGTTTCAGCTTAAAGAAGTCCCTTTAACATTTCTTGTAAGGCCAGTCTAGTGGTGATGAACCTCTTTAGCTTTTCCTTGCCTGGAAAACTTCCTTGCTCCTTCAATTTTGAAGGATGGCTTTCTCAGGTAGAATATTCTTGGTTGGCAGTTTTATTCTTTCAGCACTTTGACTGTATCAGGCCACTCTCTTCTAGCCTGCAAAGTTTCTGCCAAAAGAATCTGCTGACAGTCTTATGAGGGGGGAGGGGATTCCCCTGTACAGAACAAGTTGTTTTCTTTTGCTGCTTTTAAGATCGTCTTCTTGTCTTTAACTTCTGGCGGTTTAATTATAACTTGTCTTGGTATGGGCCTCTTTGGGTTGAGTTGCTGAGCACTAACTAACTTTGCACTTTCTCATTCTTCTCAGTAAGGTGGCTGTTATCATCATCCTCACTTTATAACAGAGGTTCAGCAGCTTGCCC
The DNA here is from genome assembly GCF_951394435.1 of Stenella coeruleoalba. Taxonomy (NCBI): domain Eukaryota; kingdom Metazoa; phylum Chordata; class Mammalia; order Artiodactyla; family Delphinidae; genus Stenella; species Stenella coeruleoalba. The sequence continues at coordinate 63,417,835 of NC_137149.1, forward strand.
ATGCAGTTCTAGTCAGTTGAAAAGCCAGGACTGACACTCGATTACAGACTGGGAATTTCTTACTTGAACGTAGTGATCCTGCTCCACATTCCAGAAATGAGCAAAAAAATCTTCTTTATTATGCTTGGCTTTATTACTAAATGCTAGTAGTTACTTGAAACCCTTCTAAAAGCATATGGGGTTTTGTTTTTTATTTTTTTTATCCTTTCTAGGTATTATGGTCCTGAGAAGATACCATTTTTCCACAGGAGGCTGTGTTTCTACCCCTGGCAGATTTCAAGATGGTCCATCCCGAATACAGAAAAAACAAGGTCACCTCTCCAGGCCACCACTTTCAACTTCTGCAGAGTGGGAAACAGTGACATAGAGCATTGCTGTTTATACTTTGTACATTTCCTCTTCTGAGTCTTACATAGTCTATGCTCTATACTGTTAATAGTAACCTACGACATAACTGTAAATATTCAGCTTTTTGATATCTTTTCTATTTTGAAATACCTCCTTTAAAATAAACTTATTGATTAGGTATTTGTAATGTTTTCCCAGATTTAAAGACAGCAAAAGAAATAAAGGAAGGTAGCTTTAAACCATACTGTGAAGTTTGGGCAGCACAGATATTAACAGTGTTAAAAAGTTTGAAGTGAGAGGCTTACACAAATCAAGGCTATTTAGCAGAATCAGTCTGAGAATAAAAACATCAAAAATCAGTAAAATCAGCATTTTTAAAGAATGAAACTATAAGCTTATGTTTCTTGAGTCATTATGCTACATAGTATGGAATTCCTGTCACAAAATTAAATCATTTGACTTCCCCTGAAGACGTACATTATTCAGAATCTTCCCCAAGGTGGGTGGAGGGTTCCTTTCCCATGTCACACACACCCAATACTATACATATCAGTATATGCTTCCTTGCCATCCAAAGCCAAAGTATCAAAGTCTGAGCAGCTGACAGAATCATGTAGCCTAACTAACTCTGAATGTATCAGATGATATGATTTTACAGTAGAGCCACCAGCATTCTGAGCATTACAGAGGTACCTACGAGCCTAGGGTAGAACCCAAAGTGCCAGTAAAGTTTTACAGCATCCAGGTATCCATACGCACGCCTCCAGCTTTATGCTTTTCCTTCCCAAAGGCTGGCTAGAGGCTCTGGCCTTCCTAAGTGATACAAGTCATTATCATTAACCCCACCCGTGGTCCCTTTGTTTTGTGTTATCACTTGAGGGATGTTGTAAGGTTACAGGAATAATAAGAGCCATAGGCACTTGGGATCTGTAAGGGTAAGCACATTATATTTTGGGAGTTAGTTATGGGCCTCAGACATTCACTAATGAGCATAATTGTACCAGAACTTATTTAGGAAGATACTCCTAGTACACATAACTATGTGCTCCTTATTAATAACTTCAAGAGGCCCAATAATGTTGCTGTAAATAATACACTGACAAAACTTAAAAAATGACGGACGAAGTAGTATTAGTAATAAAGTAGTAGTTTGTTATAGACTACCAAATGGCCAAGACTCAATGGATTGCAAAGAAAGCAAGTATACAGTTTTATGCTGCAAGGATGATGTGTGGCATCCAGTGGCTCCAATAAGGATTTACTGGTTGCTCCAAATCATAATGAACAAGTAAAGGACACTATCTGTTGTTCTGGCTGCAAGGAGATAATAGTCCCTTTCCTGGAAAGCACAGAGCAAGTAGGCAGATATGACTTGCATATCAAAAAGCAATAGAAATGGAAAAATATGCATAAGAAATTTATGCTCACCCCGCTGGTGAGGTGAGGCAGTCGTCAATCAAGAAAATCTTCACTGGGCTTCCCTGGTGGCGCAGTGGTTGAGAATCTGCCTGCTAATGCAGAGGACACAGGTTCGAGCCCTGGTCTGCGAGGATCCCATATGCCGCGGAGCATCTGGGCCCGTGAGCCACAACTACTGAGCCTGCGCGTCTGGAACTTGTGCTCCGCAACAAGAAAGGCCGCGATAGTGAGAGGCCTGCGCACTGCGATGAAGAGTGGCCGCCGCTCGCCACAACTAGAGAAAACCCTTGCACAGAAACGAAGACCCAACACAGCAAAAATTAATTAATTAATTAATTAAAAAGAAAATCTTCACTGAAGCAGAAGTTTCAAGCAGGGCTTTTAACAAAGAGAGGGACGTGGTTTAGTAGGCAAAGGCTTAAGGCAACATTTTATTCCCATAATGAACTTAATCTACATGAAAGACATTTTTCACACTGGTAAATACATTTTAAATGTCTCAAGAACTTTGTCTGGCGTCCCAAACAAGACTATCAGTTCCTTAAAGGCAGGGAACAGAATCCTGATTTTACATTCCTTTTAGCACATACCTTGCAGAAGTAGCACATACCCTTGAGCATTTACTAACAAGATTTTAAAAATTGCTAGACACCCAAATTCCAGACTAGTTCCACAGCCTCAGGCCTGTCAACAAGCACAGTTACAGGTACAATCTAAAGTTCCAGTAGGGTTTGTGGAATCTGTCAGGACAGAACTGAATCCCTCAGGGACAAAGTAAACAAAAGCCAGTGTTCATTTAGTCCCAAACCAGAGTGAGGATAAGAGTTTGACCCAGCCTAGGCCCTACTGGTTTTAAACTAATGAGTTGAAACTCTGGAAGGCTAGGAATGTCTGACAATCTTTCTGCAGCCACAATACCCTCTAATAATAACAAAGAGCCCTCTCCACGAAATTCTATTCACAGCAGAGGTGTGGTTGACACTCATGGGGTAATGAAGTTGGGAATTAGAGTTCTGACTCTTCAACTGCCAAAGTTATGTTTCACAGAACAGGTCAGTAGGAATATAGTTAGCTTTTGTATCCAATCATTTGCAAATTAATAAGGAAATAATATACCAACATAGTATCCTACTGTACAAGATGACAATCTTAAGAATTTGTACATGTATCATGTGAAACATTTTTATTTCTAATTTCTATTTTGCAAGGTATTTGACAATGTACAAAGAATACCCAGTTCTAGGTGGTGACCGTTTTGTATTTTATTTACAAAATTTCTCCACATAATAGTAACTACCTACCTCTTTTTTTAAAAATCGGCATCGGTCGTATAATGGCCATTAGGATAAATTCTTAAGCCTACAAAAGCCACCTTAGTACCTCTGTTCCCAGACATATTACTGTTAACTAAAAATCTGACTCCAAAGCCCACATGTAGTTTCTAATTCTGAATATACAGTCATTTTGAAGTACAATCTCATTAGATTGACAGGGGACAGTGGAGGACCCAAGCAGTCCTATCAACCTCTATAAGAGGTGTACATCAGCCTACTGTTTACATCCTTCTAGCTGTACCACCGTTTATTTGTAATGGGACCATGAGGTTGCCCCATTACACTAAAACATGGTTCCTTTGGAAAAACAAGGCATTCTCTAAGACCAGCTAGACTGGTCAGCAGGTTGAGTAAAAAGTAGCGGTCAGCAGTGAAAAATGGTTTTATTTCTTTGAACTTTTTCCTTTTCCTTTTCTGGACTCTTTTTCTGATTTTGAAGTCTTTGAAGATTTTGTCTTTTTCTGTTGGGAGGGAAAGATGCACAAAATAGTTAGTAGCTGTGTTTATGAGTAAATGAAATAAGTTCATCTCTACAAGAAAGCAAATCTTTACCTGCAACTTAATAAGAAGAAAGGGTGCACACACCTAGATCTTGAACTACAGCTACCCTCGATGAGCTTACTAATAACAACTGGCTAGCTGTAGCTTTGAACTACTGAAAAGCTATTTAGACTCTAGAACTAGGATATGTTCCCCAGAACACCGATATATTTAGGAAAGACAAAATAAGCAAGATATAATTTACACACATGGTAATGTTTTCATGAAGAATTTCCTTTTCTTTCAGTTTCAGATTAGAGATCCAAACACACTCAGTTTGAGCAGGGGAGGGAGTAGACTTCTTACGTCTACACAAGACTAGAGAGCCACACTGGAGAAGGCCACTATTCCCACCCCTGCACATACAAAACAGAATCAAGGAGCAAGAATGATAAACACACACACACTAAGGACAGAAGAGGATACAAACTAGATTCCTTTGCCTCAGCCAATGGTAAACAGGGGGCTGATACCATAAATAATTTTAATCTTTCCTAGCAAAAGATGAGGATGTTTTGCTCTGGGAAACTTCTATGGGCAGTTCAACAGCTATAGCAAAAAATAAATAACAGAAAGGAGAAATGGTTTCATTAAAAATGCTTTTCTTGATTATGCTATGAAAATACGTCTGTGGGTAAAGCACACACCAATGGCAAATTTAAAAAAATAGTCCTTTTTCCAACACAGCATATGACCATCAATATGATGGCCTATTTTTTTGCTGTCTGGCTCTTCCACTGTTATAAGAAGTTGACTGTTTATAAAAATGAAATCTACACCTTCTTCACCCTCGGAACTGTGATGAACAAAACAGAAAGTATTTTCAGCTTCCTCTGTTACTTGCTAAACAGGCTCTGAATAATTTCAAAAGGCAAGTTATACACAAGATAAGCTATTTTGAGGGAGTATCATAGCTTCTCCTATTTGCAGATGAAAATACTACCTTGATCATAGCATCAGTTTCCAAAGTGTCCTGGTCTTTCTCATCAGATTGAGAGTCATCTTCATTTAACTCTTCATTGTATTCAGCATCCAGCGCTGGGCCTGTGCTGTGTCTGTGTGTCTTTACTGCCTGGAGTGAATACGGAATAAGGTGGACTTCCTTATTGTAAGCTCTCGTGAAGGCTGCTTTCACCTACACAAAAGGAATAGAGGGAGGTTTTTAAAACTCTAACTGCCAAACAACCCCTTTAAACTCTGTAGGCCTAGAGGCTCTGAGAGACCCTAGGAGCCCCTTGAAATTGTTTGTAAAATATGTATGCATGTACATGTAAGTATATCTATATGCATTTTCCTATGGAGAAGTTCCATATTTTTCATGACATTCTTAATAGAGCCATGACTCAAAAAATAAGAATCAGTATTTGGGAACATTAGGCAGGTTTTTAAAAGTCACTTTAAGTCATTAATTTTTTTCTATTCAGTGTTCTCTGCAGTTCTACAAAGTGACAAGCAAAGTTAGTCAGTGAACCAATAAATCAAAAAAGGCTTACAATAAAGTACAAGTTAAAGTTGTCCTTTAATTACCATAAAATAGTAACTTGAAAAGCCTTAACCTCAAGCTTCTAAACCTAACTGTAGAATTAGTCCACAAATTCTAACAACGAATGTCTCTTGTGAGAATTTACCTATAGTCATACCCGTAGTCAGGTCAAAATTCTAGAGAAGACAAGCCACAGAGAACATGTCTTCTAGAACAGCACCAAGTAAACAAGCACAAGGGTGACATATTAGATACCACAAACTCATGTTACGTCACTTTAGTTTTTTCATGTTCACTATATAAAGTAGGGGATACATCATTACATAATAGATTGTCCAACTGTAATAAATACACTAAAACACAGATTAGGCAGACCAAGAAAAAGTCTAAAAATGCTCAGCCAGTAAACACTTCTTTTCATAATGCATTCCCACCACCTCACTTTTACTTCCCCAGGCTCATCTGCCTATCCTTGTAAGGAATACATCTACATTTGCTCCTCAGATTTCACACCTTGCTTTTCCATGCAGGATAAGGCAAAGATAAAACTATAAATTATAAAAGTCAAATCCCAAAGTCTACTCTTAATATTGTACTCAAATAGTATCTTTGGAAAGCACAGACCATAAGTAAAAAGCATTTAAGAAAAGAAATTAAACTTTTAAAAACATCTAAAACATCTCTGAAGTACTCCTAGTAACACGGTAATTACAAAATGATGGAGAACCAGTGGGGTACACAATTTACCTTGGGATCCAGCTTGGAGAAGGGACTAGGTCTGTCTCCCCAGCTGCTAATTTCCATGATATTCTCAAAGTCTTCTTTCATCAAATAATACGCGTCCATAAGAGCAACAACATCCTGTACTCCTTCTATCCCTTGTGAGGTCAAGGGCTGTACAAGTGCATCCCTTATATGCGACAGATAATCCACATTTACAGTCTTTTTGCTGGAGTAAGTTCTTAAACCAAAACAAAAGATACACTGTAATAGATGGCAAACTACCACCAACTCATAGTCTGCTGGAGTTTAATCCACTTTTAATAATGTTAATGTATCTACACGATGTATCTACACAAATATAGTGGAAACGTCAAAGAGGCACACCCCAGGGCAAAGTGATACATCACCTTGAAAAAGTGGTGGGCAGGGAATAGGAAAGGAGCTGAGACAGGCCTTCAGCTTGAGCTATGAGAAGAGCAGGGGAAAAGCTTCTAGAGGCCACCTGTATCTCTTGGCTCATGGTCCCTTTCTCCATGTTCAAAGCCAGCAGTGGGAGTGCAACATCTTCACATCTCTCTGACTGATGCTGCTGCCTACCTCCACCACTCCTTTTTTTTTTTTTTTTTGTAAAAACACTTACGATTACTTTGGGCCCATCAGATAATCCAGGGTAATCTTCCCATCTCAAGATGGGAATAAATTTGTGTTGTTTTAAGCCAGTAAGTTTTGGTAATTTGCTATAGCAGCAATAGAAAACTAACATGGGGTGGCAAAAAAATGACCCACACCATAAACTACGAAGAGGGATCATAGTAGGAAGCAGAATTCTACAGGAACAGAAGAAAGGAACATCTCAGTTCAGTTTTAAACAAAAGTTAAGGTTAGACTAATATTAATATTCTTTCCAGGGACTAGAAAGGAAAATAAGATTGCTTAAGTAGTTCTTCATGGTTAAAAATGAATCCCTAAAGTTCACTTAATATTTGTATGCAAGCACATTTCTAAGTTTCTAAACTGTAAAAAATTTAACAAAATTAAGAATTTTTGAACGTCCTTAAACTTCTCCAAGGACATTGGTTTTCAATCATCTGAGTATCCACCTTCTGTAATACGCTAAACTGTATCCCCCTGTCCCAAATGACTAGGTCAGTTTACTATTAGGATAGGAGGCAAAAACTAGTTCATGTATTTAAATAGTTCCCTTTTTCCTATTAATTTATTTGGAGGCCAATATATTATGTATGCCTACTAGTAATAGGCACTGTCACAATAACAATAAATAATAGCAGTACCTCAGATTTATATAGCTTTAAAACTTATCTTAACATTATGGCACATCTACCATCTGGCTTTATTCTCCAAAGTATCCTTTTAAGTAATAAAACGAGTGTCATACCAGTTACAGATAATAAAACTCAGGGCCGTGAACTTATCCATGTTCACTTATCTAGTTAGTAATGAAATCAAAACTAAAACACAAATCTTTGTGACTCATGCTATCCTTATTAAAGGCTAGATATACTACCCTGATAAAATGCCACACATAGAGTAATACCCCGCTTACCTGAGACTCATATGCAATGCTAGGTCCTGAACAATACGATCGTGTTTGCCCATAGATGAGTGCTTCCCCAACCAACTTGGGAAGGTAGGAAACTGGGTCATGTACCCCCTCATTAACTCTCCAGGAAGAACACTGGCATAAATGGCCTGAAAAAATTAATTGCAGTCCACAAGTTAAATTCAGTACTGAGTTAAGTTGCTTCTTTAGCAGCTGTTGGCTTCCAAGCAGTCTCCGGAAAATGCAGTAACATTGCTCCCGGTACCTAATTCCAAGATAGGCCCCTTCCCTCTCTCCCTCATCTGTTGGTATGGGAAACTTCAACTTGAGAAAACAATTAATTGCAGTAAATGCCTTGGTCCAAAACATGTTATGGCCCTCACAGATCATCTAGCCAACACAGACTCCTCAGCCAACTGATCTCAACATACACCAGTAACCTCACAATGCCAGTGTTATAGAAAAAACTGTTTAAGAGGAATATGATTGTCTTCAACGTAAGATATCAATAAACCAGGTGGATCAAAGCATGGAAAATCTAATAATTAGAGAATTAAGTAAACTGACACTTGAGAAAAGTTTTTTTTAAAGGTATCCTTGGATATCTTCTATATCCAGGGTTTTTACCTTTTTTATATATATAAATTTATTTATTTTTGGCTGTGTTAGGTCTTCGTTGTGGGCTTTCTCTAGTTGCAGTAAGTGTGGGCTACTCTGCGGTGCATGGGCTTCTCATTGCGGTGGCTTCTCTTGTTGTGGAGCATGGGCTCTAGGTGTGCAGGCTTCAGTAGTTGTGGCTCATGGGCTCTAGAGCACAGGCTCAGTAGTTGTGGTGAACAGGCTTAGGTGCTCCATGGCATGTGGTATCTTCCCGGACCAGGGCTCAAACCCATGTCCCCTGCATTGGCAGGCGGATTCTTAACCACTGCGCCACCAAGGAAGTCCCGGGGTTTTTACTTTTTTAAAGGTTGGAATCATACATAGATCTTGTGTCCTGCTTTGTTCTAATAATATTCTCCCATAAGTATTTTTTATATTAGATCATCTTTACAAGTAATTTTAAAGGCTGCATAATGTTCCATCAAGAGGATTTACCATAATTAATCAGACTCCTATTGCTGAACATGGAGATTTTCTCCCATTTCTTGCTATCAAAATTAATGCTTTAGGGCAGGGGTCCCCAATCCCCGAGCCACACACCAGTATCAGTAGGAACCGGGCTGCACAGCAGGAGGTGAGCGGCGGGCAAGCGAGCGAAGCTTCATCTGTATTTACAGCCGCTCCCCATCACTCGCATTACTGCCTGAGCTCCACCTCCTGTCAGATCAGTGGTGGCTCATAGGAGCGTGAACCCTACTGTGAACTGTGCACGTGAGGGATCTAGGTTACGCACTCCTTATGAGAATCTAATGCCTGATGATCTGAGGTGGAGCTGAGGCGGTCTCATCACCCCCAGATGGGACCATCTAGTTGCAGGAAAACAAGCTCAGGGCTCCCACTGATTCTGCATTATGGTGAGTTGTATAATTATTCCATTATATATTACAATGTAACAATAATAGAAATAAAGTGCACAATAAATGTAATGTGCTTGAATCATCCCAAAACCATCCCCCCACCCCCACCATCCGTGGAAAAACTGTCTTCCATGAAACTGGTCCCTGGTGCCTAAAAGGTTGGGGACCCCTGCTTTAAGAAGTATTTTTGCACATTAAGCTCTTCCTGTGTTTAACATTATTTCTTCAGGATAAATTCTCATAGGTATAATTATTAGGTACAAAAAAAAATGAACACTTTTAAAACATAAGAGAAAGGAATCTTTAAAAGAAGAGTAGACCTCCAGAAGTCCTTTGCTTGTTAGGTCAATATTACATAAATATGCAAAACTCAAGAATAAATAACCAGTCTTAATGATGAAAGTTTGCAAAACTCTGTTTTGAGTAAAAGATATCAACCTAAATAAAGTACCCAATACAAAGCTGCCTCTGTAGCAAGGAAGAATAAAGAAAATCAGAATTCATATATCAGAAAAATGGCTGCGAACCTGCCCTGGTTGCACTTCTTCAGGGATGAGCTACTTAGTAACAATCTGGGAGAGCCAAGAATGACAAAAAAGAAATGGATTCTTAAGGTAAAAGAGAGCAAATGAAACTTTTGACTTACATCTTAGTTATGACCAAAAGCTGACATTCCTAGTTCCATATGTCCATTTACATTAAAAACATTGAAAAATAAGAGTAGATTAAGAAATAGATAATAGTGACCACAAGGTACTTTAATCTATAACAGATTATATTTTTTGCCATTAAGAGACGTAATGTTTATCTGGTATTTCAAATAATTACAGGAGCTAAAAGCTATTTTGTTCTAACTAAAGCAGGGTCTGAGCTTTAAGGAAAGCCCTATGCTTACCTGTGTGGGCAGAAGACTCCAGTTTTGCTTATTCCGGATCTGACGGTCCACTAGGTCACCATCAGATATGCTGTCTGCTGCTCTGCTTAAAAGCATCAAGTGCTTTTTCATGTCACCCCTGCAGGAATAAACCAGTCCAAATTACACCATTGTCCACACTCCACACCCCTCCCTCCCAGGTATCTGGCCTTCGTAGGGCTTGGAGGGGTACTAATTCTACCCCTCATTAGCTCTGAACACTCACCCTGCGGCTACAGGCTTCACATGTATGTAGTTCTCCTGGACAAACAGGGGTGCTATTGAATAATCATAAAAAAAGAGATCTAATTTGTCCACAAGTGACATATGAGCAGTCTCCTCTCCAGTTACAAACACTTTCCGGGCAACATCAAATGGGCCCTAAAAAGAGAGAGGGACATACCTAGTAGAATGACCAATAACCAAAACACTGACAACACCAAATGCTAGCTAAGATGTGGAGAAACAGAAACTCTCTTTCACTACTGGTAGGAGTGCAAGATGGTACAGTCACTTTGGAAGACAGCTCGGTAGTTTCTTACAAAACTAAATACATTCTTAACATACCATCCAGCAACTCCGCTCCTTGGTATTTACCCAAGTGAACTGAAAACATATCCACATAAAAAGAAATGACTTACAAAGCCATGAAAAGATATGGAGAAACCTTAAACGTATATTACTAAGTGAAAGAAGTCAATCTGAAAAGATGACATACTATACGACTCCAACTATATGACATTCTGAAAAAGGTGAAACTATGGAGACAGTAAAAAGATTAGTGGTTACCAGGGGCTGGGGGAAGGGAAGGATGAACAGGCAAAGCAAAGAGCTTTTTTGGGGCAGTGGAAGTATTCTGTATGATACTACAATGGTGGATAAAGGCCACTACATATTTGTCAAAACCCACAGAATGTACACCACCAAGAGCAAACCCTAATGTTAAACTATGGACTGTGGGTGATAATGGTGTGTCAGCGTAGGTCATCAATTGTAACAAATGTGCCGCTCTGGTGGTGGGTGTTGACAGTGGGGGACATTATACAGGGGGACATGCAGGCAATCTCGATTTTGCTGTGAACCTAAAATGGCTCTGAAAATGTTTACTGATTTTTTAAAAAGAGGAAGGGAGGGGAAAAATACTGTTTAGTCATTGCTCTAACTGTAATAATAAATTCTGACTGGTGACTAGGTGAAACAACAGAGATAATTGATACAGACCTGTAGTTTCAGAGAGGTCATTTAAACTATAAGCCAACTGAAACAAGATTATTCTGACCAGTTCCAAAACCATTCAAAACATGAAATCCATATATAAGGGACTCTAGAAAGGCCATTTCATAACTACTCAGGCATAAAACTTCCCTTTCTCAAAATTTACAATTACATTGACAGTCCAGTAAGGAAAACTTCATTTGAATTAGAAACACTGTTAGCAGCTGTCTATATCTCTTACTATAAATATCCATAGGTTCCAAAGGTGTCTCAAGGAACTATAATAACTATTTCAATTAAATTAATACTAACAGGAAAAGAAGTGCTTTGGCACTTAAGAAGTGGAAATGTATTTTACCAATTTGATATCCTTTTTGGCTCTAAGAGAATCAGCCTTAGCCTGGTCATAGGTTAGTGCTTTACTTCGTGCACACCACATACTCAGATTGTGTAAAACCTGAAAGAATCACAAGTAAGACACTGTTAAGACAGGAAAATACTGCCACTCCCCATCCCCAAAACACTGAAGGCATCCATTCAAAATCATCATCAATGTTATATAATATATATCTCATTTACCTGTCTGATATCTTGATTGGCTCCCAAAATTATTTCATTCATAGCTGGAGGGGGGATCTTTAAACCCTCTTTAAATGCAACAGACATCATAGCACCCTGAAATTGACAAAGGGGAATGAATCTTCACTCATTTTTTTTAATTCATATAATCAGATTTTTAAAAAATATTTATCAGGTACTTTTAAAAACTGACCCAGAAAACACAGAAAAAATAAAATGACACTTTCCCAAAGGATATTATAAGTTTCAGTCTCCAGGCTTTGAAGACTGGAGATCTTATGGGGCATTTTTCTACAAAGCTTTCATCTGAAAAGATTTCCGCTTTATGATGAGGTTCTGCCGACACTTCCAATCTTCTAGGAGCTTGTAAAATTGTGGAACTGAAGAGTCGTTGTGGATCTTGGATATTACCTTTCCCAAACCTCATATATCCCAGAAATCATATTTTCACTCACAGAAAGATAGACAAGATGAAAAGGCACAGGGCTATATACCAGATGAAGGAACAAGATAAAACCCCAGAAAAACAACTAAATGAAGTGGACATAGGCAACCTTCCGGAAAAAGAATTCAGAATAATGATAGTGAAGATGATCCAGGACCCTGGGAAAAGAACAGAGGCAAAGATTGAGAAGATGCAAGAAATGTTTAGCAAAGATCTAGAAGAATTAAAGAACAAACAGAGATGAACAATACAGTAACTGAAATGAAAACTACACTAGAGGGCTTCCCTGGTGGCGCAGTGGTTGAGAGTCCACCTGCCGACGCAGGAGACGCGGGTTCGTGCCCCGGTCTGGGAAGATCCCACATGCCGCGGAGCGGCTGGGCCCGTAAGCCATGGCCACTAAGCCTGCGCGTCTGGAGCCTGTGCTCTGCAATGGGAGAGGCCACAACAGTGAGAGGCCCGCATACCGCAAAAAAACAAAACCTACACTAGAAGGAATCAATAGCAGAATAACTGAGGCAGAAGAACGGATAAGTGACCTGGAAGACAGAATGGTGGAATTAACTGCTGTGGAACAGAATAAAGACAAAAGAATGAAAAGAAATGAAGACAGCCTAAGAGACCTCTGGGACATTAAATGCAACAACATTCACATTATATGGGTCCCAGAAGGACAAGAGAGACAGAAAGGACCAGAGAAAATATTTGAAGAGATTATAGTCGAAAACTTCCCTAACATGGAAAAGGAAATAGCCACCCAAGTCCAGGAAGCACAGCAAATACCATATGGGATAAACCCAAGGAAAAACATGCCAAGACACATAGTAATCAAACTGGCAAAAATTAAAGACAAAGAAAAATTATTGAAAGCAGCAAGGGAAAAACGACAAATAACATACAAGGGAACTCCCATAAGGTTAACAGCTGATTTCTCAGCAGAAACTCTACAAGCCAGAGGGAGTGGCATGATATACTTAAAGTGATGAAAGGGAAGAAACTACAACCAAGATTACTGTACCCAGCAAGGATCTCATTCAGATTCGATGGAGAAATCAAAAGCTTTACAGACAAGCAAAACCTAAGAGAATTCAGCACCACCAAACCAGCTCTACAACAAATGCTAAAGAAACTTCTCTAAGTGGGAAACACAAGAGAAGAAAAGGACCTACAAAGACAAACCCAAAACAATTAAGAAAATGGTAATAGGAACATACATATTGATAATTACCTTAAACGTGAATGGATTAAATGCTCCAACCAAAAGACACATGCTGGCTGAATGGATACAAAAACAAGACCCATATACATGCTGTCTACAAGAGACCCACTTCAGACCTAGGTACACATTCAGACTGAAAGTGAGGGGATGGAAAAAGATAGTCCATGCAAATGAAAATCAAAAGAAAGCTGGAGTAGCAATACTCATATCAGATGACATAGACTGTAAAATAAAGAACATGACAAGAAACAAATAAGGACACTACATAATGATCAAGGGATCAATCCAAGAAGAAGATATAAAAATTATAAATATATAAGCAACCAACATAGGAGCACGTCAATACATAAGGCAACTGCTAAGAGCTATAAAAGAGGAAATCGACAGTAACATAATAATACTGGGGGACTTTAACACCTCACTTACACCAATGGACAGATCATCCAAAATGAAAATAAATAAGGAAACAGAAGCTTTAAAAGACACAATAGACCAGATAGATTTAATTGATATTTATAGGACATTCCATCCAAAAACAGCAGACTACACTTTCTTCTCAACTGTGCATGGAACATTCTCCAGGCTAGCTGACATCTTGGGTCACAAATCAAGCCTCAGTAAATTTAAGAAAATTGAAATCATATCAAGCATCTTTTCTGACCACAACGCTATGAGATTAATAACCAAGAGATCACTGAAGAAAACAAAGAGGAAATCAAAAAATACCTACAGACAAATGACAATGAAAACACGACGATCCAAAACCTATGGGATGCAGCAAAAGCAGTTCTAAGAGGGAAGTTTATAACCATACAAGCCTACCTCAAGAAACAAGAAAAATCTCAAATAAACAATCTAACCTTACACCTCAAGGAACTAGAGAAAGAAGAACAAACGAAACCCAAAGTTAGCAGAAGGAAAGAAATCATAAAGATTAGAGCAGAAATAAATGAAACAGAAACAAGGAAAACAATAGCAAAGATCAATAAAACTAAAAGCTGGTTCTTTGAGAAGATAAACAAAATTGATAAACCATTAGCCAGACTCATCAAGAAAAAGAGGGAGAGGACTCAAATCAATAAAATTAGAAATGGACGAGGGGAAGACGGCGGAAGAGTAAGACGCACAGATCACCTTCCTCCCCACAGATATACCAGAAATACATCTACACGTGGAACAACGCCTACAGAACACCTACTGAACGCTGGCAGAAGACCTCAGCCCTCCCAAAAGGCAAGAAACTCCCCACGTACCTGGGTAGGGCAAAAGAAAAAAGAATAAACAGAGACAAAAGAATAGGGACGGGACCTGCACCAGTGGGAGCTGTGAAGGAGGAAAGGTTACCACACACTAGGAAGACCCTTCGCGGGCGGAGACTGCAGGTGGCGGACGGGGGGAGCTTTGGAGCCACGGAGGGGAGCACAGCCACAGGGGTGCGGAGGGCAAAGCGGGGAGATTCCCACACAGAGGATTGGTGCCGACCAGCACTCGCCAGCCCGAGAGGCTTGTCTGCTCACCCGCCGGGACAGGCGGGGCTGGGAGCTAAGGCTCGGAGCCCAGAGAGAGGACTGGGGCTGGCGGCGTGAACACAGCCTGCAGGGGGTTAGTGCACCACGGCTAGCCGGGAGGGAGTCCGGGGAAAAGTCTGGACCTGCCGAAGAGGCAAGAGACTTTTTCTTCCCTCTTTGTTTCCTGGTGTGCAAGGAGAGGGGATTAAGAGTGCTGAACACTGCTTAAAGAAGCTCCAGAGACGGGCGTGAGCCGCGGCTAACAGCGCGGACCCCAGAGATGGGCATGAGATGCTAAGGCTGCTGCTGCCACCACCAAGAAGCCTGTGTGCCAGCACAGGTCACTCTCCACACCACCCTTCCAGGGAGCCTGTGCAGCCCGCCACTGCCAGGGTCCCGGGATCCAGGGACAACTTCCCCGGGAGAACGCAGGGCGGGCCTCAAGCTGGTGCAGCATCCTGCTGGCCTCTGCCGACGCAGTCGCGCCCCACATCCGCACCCCTCCCTCCCCCCGGACTGAGTGAGTCAGAGCCCCCGAAGCAGCTGCTCTTTAATCCAGTCCTGTCTGAGCGAAGAACAGATGCCCTCCAGCGACCTACACGCAGAGGCAGGGCCAAATCCAAAGCTGAGCCCCTGGGAGCTCTGAGAACAAAGAAGAGAAAGGAAAATCTGTCCCAGCAGCCTCAGAAGCAGCAGATTAAAGCTCCACAATCAACTTGATGTACCCCGTATCTGTGGAATACATGAATAGAAAACGAATCATCCCAAATTGAGGAGGTAGACTTTGAAGGCAAGATTTATGATTTTTTCCCCTTTTCTTCTTTTTGTGAGTGTGTATGTGTATGCTCTGTGTGAGATTTTGTCCGTCTAGCGTTGCTTCCACCATTTGTCCTAGGGTTCTATCCGTCCAGGTTTTGTTGGGTTTTTTTTCTTAATATTTTTTATTTTAATAACTTTATTTTATTTTACTTTATCTTCTTTCTTTCCTTCCTTCCCTCCTTTAGACAACAAATCATCCCAAATTGAGGAGGTGGACTTTGAGAACAAGATTTATTAATTTTTCCCCTTTTCCTCTTTTTGTGAGTGTGTATGTCTATGCTTCTGTGTGAGATTTTTGTCTGTATAGCTTTGCTTCCACCATTTGTCCTAGGGTTCTATCCATCCAGTTTTTTTTGTTTTTTGTTTTTTTAATTTTTTTCTTAATAATTATTTTTTATTTTAATAACTTTATTATAATTTAACTTACTTTATTTTATTTTACTTTATCTCCTTTCTTTCTTTCTTTTTTTGCTTCCTTCCCTCCATCCTTCCTTCCTTCCTCCCTCCCTCCCTTTCTTTCCTTCTTTCTTTTTCTTTCTTTCTTTCCTTCTTTTCCTTTCTTTCTTTCCTTTCTTTTCCTTTCTTTCTTTCTCTCTTTGTTTTTGTATCTTTCTTTCTACTTTTCCTCCCTTTTATTCTAGGCCGTGTTGATGAAAGGCTCTTGGTGCGGCAGCCAGGAGTCAGTGCTGTGCCTCTGAGGTGGGAGAGCCAACTTCAGGACACTGGTCCACAAGAGACCTCCCAGCTCCACGTAATATCAAATGGCGAAAATCTCCCAGAGATCTCCATCTCAACACCAGCACCCAGCTTCACTCAATGACCAGCAAGCTACAGTGCTGGACACCCTATGCCAAACAACGAGCAAGACAGGAACACAACCCCACCCATTAGCAGAGAGGATGCCTAAAATCATAATAAGTCCACAGACACCCCAAAACACACCACCAGACGTGGACCTGCCCACCAGAAAGACAAGATCCAGCCTCATCCACCAGAACACAGGCACTAGTCCCCTCCACCAGGAAGCCTTCACAGCCCACTGAACCAACCTCAGCCACTGGGGACAGACACCAAAAACAACGGGAACTACGAACCTGCAGTCTGCAAAAAGGAGACCCCTAAACACAGTAAGATAAGCAAAATGAGAAGACAGAAAAACACACAGCAGATGAAGGAGCAAGATAAAAACCCACCAGACCTAATAAATGAAGAAGAAATAGGCAGTCTACCTGAAAAAGAATTCAGAATAATGATAGTAAAGATGATCCAAAATCTTGGAAATAGACAAAATGCAAGAAACATTTAACAAGGACCTAGAAGAACTAAAGATAAAACAAACAACGATGAACAACACAATAAATAAAATTAAAATACTCTAGATGGGACCAAGAGCAGAATAACTGAGGCAGAAGAACGGATAAGTGACCTAGAAGATAAAATAGTGGAAATAACTACTGCACAGCAGAATAAAGAAAAAGGAATGAAAAGAACTGAGGACAGTCTCAGAGACCTCTGGAACAACATTAAATGCACCAACATTCGAATTATAGGGGTTCCAGAAGAAGAAGAGAAAAAGAAAGGCACTGAGAAAATATTTTAAGAGATTATAGTTGAAAACTTCCCTAATATGGGAAAGGAAACAGTTAATCAAGCCCAGGAAGCACAGAGCGTCCCATACAGGATAAATCCAAGGAGAAATATGCCAAGACACATATTAATCAAACTGTCAAAAATTAAATACAAAGAAAACATATTAAAAGCAGCAAGGGTAAAACAACAAATAACACACAAGGAATCCCCATAAGGTTAACAGCTGATCTTTCAGCAGAAACTCTGCAAGCCAGAAGGGACTGGCAGGACATATTTAAAGTGATGAAGGAGAAAAACCTGCAACCAAGATTACTCTACCCAGCAAAGATCTCATTCAGATTTGATGGAGAAGTCAAAACCTTTACAGACAAGCAAAAGCTGAGAGTTCAGCACCACCAAACCAGCTTTACAACAAATGCTAAAGGAACTTCTTTAGGCAGGAAACACGAGAGAAGGAAAAGACCTACATTAATGAACCCAAAACAATTAAGAAAATGGGAATAAGAACATACATACCGATAATTACCTTAAATGTAAATGGACTAAATCCTCCCACCAAAAGACACAGATTGGCTGAATGGATACAAAAACAAGACCCATATATATGCTGTCTACAAGAGACCCACTTCAGACCTAGAGACACATACAGACTGAAAGTAAGGGGATGGAAAAAGATATTTCATGCAAATGGAAACCAAATGAAAGCTGGAGTAGCAACTCTCATATCAGACAAAATAGACTTTAAAATAAAGACTATTACAAGAGACAAAGAAGGACACTACATAATGATCAAGGGATCGATCCAAGAAGAAGATATAACAATTGTAAATATTTATGCACCCAACATAGGAGCACCTCAATACATAAGGCAAATACTAACAGCTATAAAAGGGGAAATCGATAGTAACACATTCATAGAAGGGGACTTTAACACCCCACTTCTACCAATGGACAGATCATCCAAAATGAAAATAAATAAGGAAACACAAGCTTTAAATGATACATTAAACGAGATGGACTTAATTGATATTTATAGGACATTCCATCCAAAAACAGAATACACATTTTTCTCAAGTGCTCATGGAACATTCTCCAGGACAGATCATATCTTGGGTCACAAATCAAGCTTTGGTAAATTTAAGAAAATTGAAATTGTATCAAGTATCTTTTCCGACCACAACGCTATGAGACTAGGTATCAATTACAGGAAAAGATCTGTAAAAAATACGAACACATGGAGGCTAAACAATACACTACTTAATAACGAAGTGATCACTGAAGAAATCAAAGAGGAAATCAAAAAATACCTAAAACAAATGACAATGGAGACACGACGATCCAAAACCTATGGGATGCAGCAAAAGCAGTTCTAAGAGGGAAGTTTATAGCAATACAATCCTACCTTAAGAAACAGGAAATATCTCGAATAAACAACCTAACCTTGCATCTAAAGCAATTAGAGAAAGAAGAACAAAAAAACCCCAAAGTTAGCAGAAGGAAAGAAATCATAAAAATCAAATCAGAAATAAATGAAAAAGAAATGAAGGAAACGATAGCAAAGATCAATAAAACTAAAAGCTGGTTCTTTGAGAAGATAAACAAAATTGATAAACCATTAGCCAGACTCATCAAGAAAAAAAGGGAGAAGACTCAAATCAATAGAATTAGAAATGAAAAAGGAGAAGTAACAACTGACACTGCAGAAATACAAAAGATCATGAGAGATTACTACAAGCAACTCTATGCCAATAAAATGGTCAACCTGGAAGAAATGGACAAATTCTTAGAAAGGTATAACCTTCCAAGACTGAACCAGGAAGAAATAGAAAATATGAACAGACCAATCACAAGTAATGAAATTGAAACTGTGATTAAAAATCTTCCGACAAACAGAAGTCCAGGACCAGATGGCTTCACACGTGAATTCTATCAAACATTTAGAGAAGAGCTAACACCCATCCTTCTTAAACTCTTCCAAAAAACTGCAGACGAAGGAACACTCCCAAACTCATTCTATGAGGCCACCATCACCCTGATACCAAAAGCAGACAAAGATACTACAAAAAAAGAAAATTACAGAGCAATAGCACTAGTGAATATAGATGCAAAAATGCTCAACAAAATACTAGCAAACAGAATACAACAACACATTAAAAGGATCATACACCATGATCAAGTGGCATTTATCCAAGGGATGCAAGCATTCTTCAATATACACAAATCAATCAGTGTGATACACCATATTAACAAACTGGAGAATAAAAACCATATGATCATCTCAATAGATGCAGAAAAAGCTTTTGACAAAATTCAACACCCATTTATGATAAAAACTCTCCAGAAAGTGGGCATAGAGGGAACCTACCTCAACATAATAAAGGCCATATACAACAAACTCACAGCAAACATCATTCTCGATGGTGAAAAATTGAAAGCATTTCCTCTAAGATCAGGAACGAGACAAGGATGTCCACTCTCACCACTATCATTCAACATAGTTTTGGAAGTCCTAGCCACGGCAATCAGAAAAGAAAAAGAAAAAAAAGGAATACACATTGGAAAAGAAGTAGTAAAACTGTCACTGTTTGCAGATGACATGATACTATACATAGAGAATCCTAAAAATGCCACCAGAAAATTACTAGAGCTAATCAATGAATTTGGTAAAGCTGCAGGATACAAAATTAATGCACAGAAATCTCTTGCATTCCTATACACTAATGATGAAAAATATGAAAGAGAAATTATGGAAACACTCCCATTTACCACTGCAACAAAAAGAATAAAATACCTAGCAATAAACCTACCTAGGGAGACAAAAGACCTGTATGCAGAAAACTATAAGACACTGATGAAAGAAATTAAAGATGATACCAACAGATGGAGAGATATACCATGTTCTTGGATTGGAAGAATCAATATTGTGAAAATGACTATACTACCCAAAGCAATCTACAGATTCAATGCAATCCCTATCAAATTACCAATGGCATTTTTTACGGAACTAGAACAAATCATCTTAAAATTTGTATGGAAACACAAAAGATCCCAAATAGCCAAAGCAGTCTTGAGGGAAAAAAACGGAGCTGGAGGGATCAGACTCCCTGACTTCAGACTACACTACAAAGCTCCAGTAATCAAGACAATATGGTACTGGCACAAAAACAGAAACACAGATCAATGGAACAAGATAGAAAGCCCAGAGATAAACCCATGCATCTATGGTCAACTAATCTATGACAAAGGAGGCAAAGATATACAATGGAAAAAAGACAGTCTCTTCAATAAGTGGTGCTGGGAAAACTGGACAGCTACATGTAAAAGAATGAAATTAGAACACTCCCTAACACCATACACAAAAATAAACTCAAAATGGATTCGAGACCTAAATGTAAGACCAGACACTGTAAAACTTTTAGAGGAAAACATAGGAAGAACACTCTCTAACATAAATCACAGCAAGATCTTTTTTGATCCACCTCCTAGAGTAATGGAAATAAAAACAAAAATAAACAAATGGGACCTAATGAAACTTAAAAGCGTTTGCACAGCAAAGGAAACCATAAACAAGACCAAAAGACAACCCTCAGAATGGGAGAAAATATTTGCAAATGAATCAACAGACAAAGGATTAATCTCCAAAATATATAAACAGCTCATGCAGCTCAATATTAAAGAAACAAACAACCCAATCCAAAAATGGGCAGAAGACCTAAATAGACATTTCTCCAAAGAAGACATACAGATGGGCAAGAAGCACATGAAAAGCTGCTCAACATCACTAATTATTAGAGAAATGCAAATCTAAACTACAGTGAGGTATCACCTCACAACAGTTAGAATGGGCATCATCAGAAAATCTACAAACAACAAATGCTGGAGAGGGTGTGCAGAAAAGGGAACCCTCTTGCAATGTTCGTGGGAATGTAAATTGATACAGCCACTATGGAGAACAGTATGGAGGTTCCTAAAAAACTAAAAATAGAATTACCATATGATCCAACAATCCCACTACTGGGCATATACCCAGAGAAAACCATAATTCATAAAGACACATGCACCCCAATGTTCACTGCAGCACTATTTACAATAGCCAGGTCATGGAAGCAACCTAAATGCCCATCGAAAGACGAATGGATAAACAAGTTGTGGTACATATGTACAACGGAATATTACTCAGCCCTAAAAAGGAACAAAACTGAGTCATTTGTTGAGACATGGATGGATCTAGAGACTGTCATACAAAGTGAAGTAAGTCAGAAAGAGAAAAACAAATATTGTATGTTAATGCACGTATGTGAAACCTAGAAAAATGGTACAGATGAACCAGTTTGCAGGGCAGAAGTTGAGACACAGATGTAGAGGACAAACGTATGGACACCAAGGGGGGAAAACCGCAGTGGGGTGGGGATGGTGGTGTGCTGAATTGGGCGATTGGGATTGACATGTATACACTCATGTATATAAAACTGATGACTAACAAGAACCTGCAGTATAAAAAAACAAACAAAAAAGAAATCATTTTTTCTCTGTGTATATGCCATGATAAAGCTCGGAACTTAAAGCACTGGTTCAAAAGTTACGTTTATGTTAAAACTGTAATAGCTATAGTTCCTCCCCAAATTGTACTCATTTATACATCTGTCATTAACATATGAAAATACCCTTTCCCATACCCTAGACAACACAATATATTGTCAAGATTTAGAAATGAAAAAAAAAAAAATTGACCCAAAAATATATAGGACAGTGTGATGGAGAAAAATATTCCAATTATCATACCTTAATTTGTTCAACCCGAGGTCTTTGAAAACGAAGATCAAAACAATAATGAACCAAAGATCGAATCTTGGGATGATTTCTATCATTGCACATACAAATAATGGGAATTTTTGTATGTTTTATCAGGCCAATTAATTCCTGAAAGGAAAATTTGCAACATAAAAACAATTTATAAAAGAACAACAAAATACCACACAACGTATGTATTTTAGGTTTTAAAACCTCCTCAGCAACATGCCTGAATTGCCGTAAATATCACAGCATGATAATTAGTTCTTTAAATATATATTTTTTTAAAAAAATAAAAATCAACAGTAAAACTTCAAAAATACGGTGATTTCATTACCTGAATTCCTCCCCTGTCCTCATTGCCGGCCATGCCATCTACTTCATCCATGATGAGAGCATGTTTCGTGCCTACTGAATGGGCTGCTCCACCTGCCCCACGTTGAGAAGCAATGGGACGGGACACAAACAAAATCACAATTGTTCAAACACGGCTGCTTTAAAAATGTATCTATGTAACACATGTCCATGGCGTGAAATTCAAGAGGCACAAGAGTAAGCAGTGAAAAGAAATTCTTTCCCACCTCTGTCTCCTAGGATATGCAGTTTCTAGAGGCAAACAATGGGAACAGTCTCCTGTACGTATATCCCTTAAGAGACATTCTATACATATTAAAAACATGTGTACATAAAAATATACACCTTGGTTTTATCATTTAATATGTTTTTGTGATCTGTTCCTTATCTGCACATACACAACACCTTATTTATTAAAGGCTATTTAAATATTCCATTTTACACATACATCATAATTAACCACTTTCCACTGATAAAATATGAAATGCCTCCAATCTTTTGCTATTATGAATCGTGTGCAATGAATACCCCTATATATCTGTCATTTTGCACATATACAAGTATAACGGTTGCTAATTTCCAGAAACTGGATTTTCTGGGTTAAAGGGTATGTATAATTTAACTTTGAGCAATACTGTCAGATTGCTCTCCAGAGCTGTACTGATTTATACTCCCCCCAATCATGTATAAGAGTGACATTTCCTGAGCAAATTCTTTTTATCATCTTCTACCATTCAGGTGACCATGCAATATACTGTAGGTTCTAAATATGCAGTATAGTCTGTAATTTGGGTATCTTATTTTCCACATAAACTCTGGCCATGCCAGACCACTAGCTACAACCTGAAACACAGTGGCACTTTCACACTATGTCCTTTCTCCTCCTCTACCACCTTTGCCTGAAATAACCTCTTCCACCCACAAACTATTCCCTTTCTCATTTTTCAAGGCCCTCTGAACAAACGTCACCTTTTACTGGTAGTTTTCCCCAATGTCTCAAACAGAATCATTCCTTCACTTACAGCCTTTATCTCTTCTCTCATCGCACTGTATTATTTATCAACCTTCTCTCTTCACAGGATTCACTTCTGAATTCTCTAAAATCTGCATAAATGTGTCCACATATACATTTTTATCACATTCTCAGAAACCACTAAGACCTGTCCAAAAAAAAAAGTTAACTACTGGCTTCCCTGGTGGCGCAGTGGTTGGGAGTCCTCCTGCCGATGCAGAGGACACGGGTTCGTGCCCCGGTCCGGGAGGATCCCACGTGCCGCGGAGCGGCTGGGCCCGTGAGCCATGGCCGCTGAGCCTGAGCATCCGGAGCCTGTGCTCCGCAGCAGGAGAGGCCACAGCAGTGAGAGGCCCGCGTACCGCAAAAAAAAAAAAAAAGTTAACGAGTGTCCTATCAGAATTATGTCAGAGGCTTTTCTTATTCTCTCATTAGCTCTAGGACTTAGAAGGGTGCCTGGCACATAGTAATGTTCAATACTGGTTACTGAACATTGAAATTAACCTGTTTTTCTTACATAACCTCTCCCCTCCACCAAAAAAAACCAGTTTAAAAATCCACGTACTTGAATAAAAGCCTTTGATGCTGGTATTATTCAGCGATTCAGCAACAATCTCCTTCAAACTGTTCTTACTCCGAGTGTCACTTGCATTCAGTTCCACGTAGCTATATCCCAATTCCTAATCAAAATATTCGACACCATTACTATCACAATGCAAATTAATAACTCACCCCCCAAAAACAAGGCAATTAAGAAAGAAAGAGTAACCATGGGTGAAAAGATAAAGTAGGATACTAACAGACAATAAGATGAACTATAATATGCCTCACATTACTAAGAGATTTTTTAAAAATATCATATACATAACATACCACACACATGTAAACACACACAAGTTTGGTCTTAAAACCTTAGCTCACATAGCACTAATCTGGAAGAGTATATTTGAACACAAGCAATTTTAAGAAGTTTGCTTCTTAAAGTCCCCAAAAGAATTAAATATAACCATCCTAAAATTTCAATAGTAGATCTAGAATTAATCTTTATTAGGATAACAAAAAGTAATTATTGACTCTTCAAGATAAACTATACAGTTAAATCATTCTTTGTCAAACTATCCCGATACACAATCTTCCTGTCAAATTGTGAGAAGTAATTTGGACTTATTTCCCAAAATTGATCATTATGTTGATCGTAAGGCATTATGAAAGACCATAATTCAATTCCCCAAAAAAGTAATGATAATAATAAAGGGAATAAAGAGCCATCTTCACAATTGTAAAGACTAGGGAAAAAATTTTTGTTTTTTTAAATGTTAAATAATAGAGTAGAAAATATATAGTTATTACACCAACTAAAAATTTATGGTCTGGTCCATACAACAAAGACTAAATGAAACCACCAGCCTATCCAACAGAGGGTTGGGAAATCCAGCAATAATTTTTTTTTTTTTGCGGTACGCGGGCCTCTCACTGTTCTGGCCTCTCCCGTTGCAGAGCACAGGCTCTGGACGCGCAGGCTCAGCGGCCATGGCTCACGAGCCCAGCCGCTCCGTGGCACGTGGGATCTTCCCAGACCGGGGCACGAACCCGCATCCCCTGCATCGGCAAGCAGACTCCCAACCACTGTGCCACCAGGGAAGCCCCAGCAATAAATTTTTAAAATATATATATTTATTTATTTATTGGGTTGGACCGGGTTTTAGTTGCGGCACGCAGGCTCCTTAGTTGCGGCATGTGAACTCTTTAGTTGCAGCATGTATGTGGGATCTATTTACCTGACCAGGGATCAAACCCAGGCCCCATGCATTGGGAGCATGGTGTCTTAACCACTGCGCCACCAGGGAAGTCCCAATCCAGCAATAAATTTAAAGTAAGTTTAAAACCTCTCATTTTATTATGCTGATACTATTTCATGTATCGTTTCATAGCATCCTGATACATGAGCCCTGCTTGGCTCTAGTGCCTCGTCCTCTCATTGTCCAGAGATATGGCAGCTGTACAGACAACAAGAGCAAAGGCAGGATCCCATAGCAGTGAAGAGTTAGACTACCTGGGTTCACACTGTGCCGCCACCCTCCTCTATAAGCCTGTTTCGTTTGTCACATGAGGATGGCAACAGTACCTATATTGAGTACACAGCATTCTTCCTACAAGGGTATATAAGATATCTGTATCTATAAGAGTCTGCAAGACATATTATCTATAAGATTATACACCCAAGGGCTTATTTGCACACTGTCTGGCACACAAGTGAATATCACCTATTATTATAATTACCAATATTTAAAAAAGGATGAAAATGACAAATACGCCCAGAACCAAAGCAAATTCTAGAGGTTTGATTTTAGAAAAGTAAGGACAGAATACCCACCTGACAAACCAGAGAAGCTGTGGTTGTTTTGCCAACACCGGGAGGGCCTGAGAGCAATGCAGCTTTAAAACTGGAGCCATCATCTTTGCCAGCAAATTTACCAAACTTTGCTGCTAGGAAGAAAGAAGTTCCAGAATGTTAACCTCTACTACCTAACAGAAATGCAGGAATGGCAGGAATAACTGCGTAAAGTTAGCATCAGAAGCACCTCCAGTTTAGTTCGAAATTTGCAGAATATTTTTTACAAAGTATAAACAACAGTTTCCAGAGCATTTAGTGAAATTCTACTCCCTATCTCACCTCCACTCAAAATAAAACACGAAAACTTTAAAACCCTGATCTGAAACAATAATCTTATAAGTTTCCTTTCCTACAAAAGCACAGGTCATGGAGCACACTACCTGGGCTCTGATCCTAACTCTACCGCTCACCAGCAGCTGGGAGAACTTCAGAAGTGACTTAACCCCTCTGTGTCTGTTTCCTCCTTTGTAAAATGAGGGTAACAATAGTAATGCGTCTAGTGGGCATGCTGTGAGGATGGACATGCTGAGCACAGAGCCTGGCATGTCTCAGTAAATACTAACAAGCACAGTCACCTACATGATCACAAAAACAATGAACTGAAAATGCTGTATCTGCAACTATCCTGCCCAGCTCAACTCCTCCCCTTATCACATGGGGACCTGGCACATAATGGGTTCTCAATTCACATACCAGGACTGAGAGAGAGATGGTTAAACCTACTTCAGGCATGGGAAAACGGACTATAGTTCACCCGAAGCCTTAAAAAGTCTTCTCTAGGTACACAAAGCACTTATACCACCTTTTATTTGGTGTTGGAAAGAGAAAAGGGGTCAGCTTAAGTTTAACCCTGTATTATTACAATTATATTATCTGTTATAAATAAAATAAACTGGCATTGTTGGCCAATGTCTAGTGACCACCTAGACATTAATAACCCGGTCATTGCTTTGGGAATTCACTATGATGCTCACTAAATTTTTCCTTCTTATTTCTCACACAGTATCGCCCAGGGCTGTGGCTGGAGCTCAAGACAACACTACTAACATTTGTGATTGGAAACTTCAGTTCCAATAATAAACACTTTGGACATTAAATATATATTGCAACTGTTCATTTTCCGTGCCTACCAAAAGTAAACATGCTACTGGGATTCTCGGGCTGCCTACTCGGTAAGCGTGCCTCAGCTTTTTATTTGCACCTTTCCTCCCAAGTCTCTCTGGCCCTCTCAGGGGTCTTGCTCTCACATGTCTCGGACCTTGGTACATGTATGCTCTCCCACCCGACACTCCCCTCCCTTCACTTCGCTAACTCCTTCTTAGTTTCCAAGTCTTAGCTTAGATATGTCTTCCTCTAGGGATGGGAATCCCTGACCACACACTTCCACCCCCTGAGGACCCTATACTTAACCCTGTAACAGTACTTAGCACAATACATTTTAATTACTGGTTTACCTACGTCTCCCTCACTGACCGGGAGTGCCTTAAAGGGGACTGTGTTTTGTTCACAATAGCATTCCCGGGGTCTAGCACAGCACCTAGGCTCAGAGCAGGCTCTCAATAAATGCTTGCTGAGAGATCAATGAACCAACTACTACACTTCCTAACACATGTGTCACTGAGCAATGACATGGTGACAGACACACAGAAAAATGAATGAAGCTGTAAAATCACCGTGTTTCTTATCTTCGGACGGACTCTTGTGCCAGTTTTGGAGCCAGCGCAGGAGTTTGTTGGCACAGCTCTGGTCACCTTGCTGTCCAATTATGGTCTTGAGCGAGGATGGCTTATATTTATCCACCCAGAGCAAATTCTCCACTTTGTTTTCACTGCTGTCATCAGCCAAATTCCTAGCCCAGCTGTCACCATTTGTTTCCTCAGCCACCTGCTCCTTGAAGTCCAGGCCTCTCTGAAACATACTTGTTTCCTTTTTTATTGACTTTATAGAGCTTTGCTTTTTGGGAGTCAGTCTGCACTTTTTAGATTCTGATTCCTTCTTAGTTGGACTAATTTTTCTTTTTCCTTGGTCATTTTTTTGGGGTGTTCTTTCCAATTTGGATTTTTCTTTCTTCATCTTAAAAATTGGAGGAAAAAAGAAACCTGATGAGATATAGAGAATTTCTATCCTTCTAAATGTACTCTAGAGGGCAATCTAAGATATCCAAATGAGCTACCCAACCTGGGTCTGTCTTTTCACAATGGACCCTGCTATTTGTGGAAATCCCCACCTTCCAAACCTTAAAAAAATTAACAGCACACCAAAAAGCACCCAAATACAATTTTAAAGATGAGAATATATTAGTTTTTTGAAAGTAGTATTATAAAATCAGTTTAAAAAAACGTAAAGGGGCTTCCCTGGTGGCGCAGTGGTTAAGAGTCCGCCTGCCGATGCAGGGGACACGGGTTTGTGCCCCGGTCCGGGAAGATCCCACATGCCGCGGAGCGGCTGGGCCCATGAGCCATGGCCGCTGAGCCTGCGCGTCCGGAGCCTGTGCTCCGCAACGGGAGAGGCCACAACAGTGAGAGGCCCGCGTACAGCAAAAAATAAAAAATAAAAAAAGGTAAAGGATTAAGAATTAGTTTTCTGACTAGTTAATATTTAATTTCTCCACAAAAACGCGTACACAAATGTTCATAGCAGCATTAGTATATTTTATACATACAAATAATTATATTATTATAGCCAAAAGAATGGAAACGACCCAAAATGGCCATCAAAAGATGAACA
Organism: Stenella coeruleoalba; assembly: GCF_951394435.1. Taxonomy (NCBI): domain Eukaryota; kingdom Metazoa; phylum Chordata; class Mammalia; order Artiodactyla; family Delphinidae; genus Stenella; species Stenella coeruleoalba. The sequence continues at coordinate 63,446,327 of NC_137149.1, forward strand.
AATAAACAAAATGTGGTATACCCACACAATGGAATACTAATCACCAATAAAAAGGAGTGAAGCACTGATTTATACTTCAACATAGCTGAACCTTGAAAACACGATGCTAAGTGAAAAAAGCCAGAAAAAAAGACCACATATTACATGTTTCCCTTTATAGAAAATTTCCAGAACAGGCAAATCCATAGACAGAAAGTAGAGTAGTGGTTGCCAGGGGTGGGAATGAAGAGTGACTGCTAATGGGTGTAGCGTTTCTGTGGGGAGTGATGAAAATGTTCTGGAATAGACAGTGGTGACAGCTGCACAGTCTTGTGAATATACTAAAAACCACTAACATACATTTTAAAAGGGTGAATTTTATGATGTGTGAATAATGTCTCAATAAAAAGAAAAGTGCCTCTGCATTGTTGGTGGGAATGTAAATTGATACAGCCACTACGGAGAACAGTATGGAGGTTCCTCAAAAAACTAAAAACAGAACTACCATACGACCCAGCAATCCCACTACTGGGCACATACCCTGAGAAAACCATAATTCAAAAAGAGTCATGTACCACAATGTTCATTGCAGCTCTATTTACAATAGCCAGGAGATGGAAACAAGCTAGGTGTCCATCAGCAGATGAATGGATAAAGAAGATGTGGCACATATATACATTGGAATATTACTCAGCCATAAAAAGAAACGAAATTGTTATTTGTAGTGAGATGGATGGGCCTAGAGTCTGTCATACAGAGTGAAGTAAGTCAAAAAGAGAAAAACAAATACTGTATGCTAACACATATATATGGAATCTAAGAAAATAAAAAAAAAAGGTCATGATGAACCTAGGGGTAAGATGGGAATAAAGACACAGACCTACTACAGAATGGACTTGAGGATATGGGGAGGGGGAAGGGTGAGCTGTGACAAAGTGAGAGAGTGGCATGGATATATATACACTACCAAACGTAAAATAGATAGCTAGTGGGAAGCAGCCGCATAGCACAGGGAGATCAGCTCAGTGCTTTGTGACCACCTAGAGGGGTGGGATAGGGAGGGTGGGAGGGAGGGAGACACAAGAGGGAAGAGATATGGGAACATATGTATATGTATAACTGATTCACTTTGTTATAAAGCAGAAACTAACACACCATTGTAAAGCAATTATACTCCAATAAAGATGTTAAAAAAAAAAAAAAAGTGCCTCTTTACCAGTGAGTGGGTGCTAAAATTAGTGGGTGAATGTTTGAGGAACAACAAGGTATTAAAGTATCTCCCCAAGATATTTATCAGTTACAAAGGGGAAAAACTGTCACTTCACTGGTGGGAAAGGCAGGCAGAAATCATCTTAACCAAGTAACAAAGGTTAACATCACCAGTAATAAGACATACCAACATTATGCACAGCTGATACGATACACTGAGGAGGACAGAGTATCACTTATGTGGTCTTCTTTGCCAAAAATGCATAACCTCAATCTAACCATGAGAAAACATCAACAACCCAAACTGAGAGACATTCTACAAAACAACTGACTAGTACTCATCAAATCAAGGTCATAAAAAGACAAGGAAAGACTTAAGGAACTATCCTAGATTGGAGGAGACTAAGAAGACACAACTCAGTGCAGTGTGGGATCCTAAGGATAACGGGGGGGAATTGTGAAGTTAACAGCATGGCATCAATGTTAACCTCCTGGTGTTGATAACTGTATTACGGCTATGTAAGCTGTCAACATTAGGGGACACTGATGACGGGCTAGTCCAAATCATTCTCCAAGATTTTTCCAACTGGAATAAATCGGAAGACCACCTCACCACTTGGATGACAGAGCTGGGGACATTTAACTTGGGCTGCTGGCACCCCTGTGTCCTACACGTGGAAAAGACCTGTATATAGTGGAAATGAATAAAGCTAACACTAGGAGAAGTAGAGAGACAGAAACTGAAAGGGTCCTAAAAGCACTGCAGTCTGTACATGCAGTAGTTCCTGCATCCGACTGCCCAGAGTTTAGTTATGTGAGTCAAAATTCTTCCCTTTTTGCTAAAGCTAATATCGGCTCGGTTTCTGTCACAACTGGAAAAGTCCTAATATAGTTCTAAATGAAAATATTATCATGCTGATACCTATAGTATATCCTTCAAAGAACTCTTAAGCAAGAACCTTTGCACAATGTTATTGCAAGAATATGGAAAATATGGACGGTTTAAGTAGATATGGTAAGTGCAATACAAGGTCCCCTCTCCCTCCTCATACTCCTTTGAGAAAGGTAAGGAAACACGTCAAAGACAACAGCCTACAGCACAGTCCACCACTCAAAAGGAAATAAGGTAAGTTCATCTGTGGTAGAAGGAAAAGTTAATTTTTTAGCCCACAGACCTGCATCCAGCCAAGAAATGTCTCTATGAAACAGGGAAGTTGCTATACACCAACTTAAAGTCAAGTTCATTGTATACAAACCTCAGCTTCAGCTGCTATTTCATACTTGGACTTCTTGCCTGGCATAGTTCGAATCAGATTCAATAGGCCATCTTCATCAATAATTTTTGTTCCCAAGGCTGCTGCCTATTAATTAAAAATGCAAATCATTGAAACCATTACTTTCTGTAAAAAAAAAAATATGATTCCCAAACTTGTCAGAAGGTGAAAAACCACATTTGTAAATTAGATAACACTGGAATATTTTCTAAAACCATGTGCATGAAAAAGTATCATTAAAAAGAAAGAAAATAGGGCTTCCCTGGTGGCGCAGTGGTTGAGAGTCCGCCTGCCGATGCAGGGGGCGCGGGTTCATGCCCCGGTCCAGGAGGATCCCACGTGCCGCGGAGCGGCTGGGCCCGTGAGCCATGGCCGCTGAGCCTGTGCATCCGGAGCCTATGCTCCGCAACGGGAGAGGCCACAACAGTGAGAGGCCCGCATACCGCAAAAAAAAGAAAATAACAGATACCTCCTCTAAGAGTGGTGGGTTGGCACCTGAGGTATCACACTGCCACTTCCGTGGATTGCTTTACCTTTCCCTCTGCCCTACAAAGGTCAAAGCCACTAGGGTCAAAGCCATATCGGCTGGCAGACACTCTCCTCTACCTTATCCCTGCTAACAGAACTCCAATGTGTCCATCTCCAAGTGATGACTTATGATTGGTCTGAGAATCAGAAAAGTCCTCATCCTCCCCAACCTCTCGTGTAGCTGTGAATGGCCATGTGACAGCTCCGGCCAATGAGACTTAAGTGGAATTCTGTAAGAGGTGTTTCCAGGGAAACTCTTATAAGGTCAGTCACACCTAGTATAACATCTTGTCACTGCTCCCTATTTCCTGCCTTATATGTGAACTTGAGAGTGGCAGCTACCTTGCAACACAAGGCAACGTGCATGAAGACAGAAGTGGAGGATGGAACTAAGTCTAGCTACATCACCGAGGTGCTGAACCATCCCCCGCAACTGCCTGCCTCTGCAATTCTCATAAGGTAAGGAAATAAGCAGCTATTTGTCAAAACCACAGTTAGTCAGGTATTCTATTACTTGGAACTAAATGCAATACTACCCAACAGACCTTCCAATAAAAAGATCTTCCAGTTAAAAAACTGAAGATGGAGTCCACAGCAGCATATATAGGTATACTTAGGACTAGAAAAAGAAGAAAACTTCATTTGCTTCTATCTTCAAAACAAGATTTTGACTAGAATAGTACGCTAAGAAAGCCAAGTAAATAGGAACTGTGCCTTCAACTGGAAAACCAAAATCCCAGGATCAAAGCCAAACAACATTTCTGTGGAGAAGAAATAATGTAGTGAAGAAATTACTTTTCCATTTTTTTCCTTCGTCTCACTCCGTGTAAAGGACATTATACTACATATGGTCACATGAAGAGCCCGCCAAGGCAAGCAGCCTACTTCACTGTGCTGAGAACACAGCAGTACCCACCTTATCACTCTTGGACTGACCACTATCACGACCCATGACAAGGTAGTTTGTTTTCTTGCTGACATTTCCTGTTACTTTTCCCCCATAACGCTCAATTAGAGACTTGGCCTCATCTCGTTCAATGGACTCCAGCACTCCTGTGATTACAAACGTAAGGCCTTCCAAGCAATTTTCAGCTCCCTAAAAACCAAAGTGTTCAAGCAGAGAGGAAATTACATGGCAGCTTTCCAAAGAAATATTTGGCATCAAAGCTACAGGAAGTTGATTTTTCTCATTTGACATCATAAATAATCTCAGCATGAAAAAATTTACAGGAAATTTACAACAAATAAGCAGGAACAAATTAAATCCTGAGAAATTCTTATGTAGGTTAACATTTAATAAACTTATAAAACCAGCAAAAAAAATATACGTCCAACGTGGTTAGGAAAGTGTATTAAAATTATCCATTCATACTATTTTCATTTTTTTTAATTTAAACTACTAGTTAACTTGTAACACTTTAACAACCAGATGCAATGTACCTACAGAATATCTTGCTATTGTTAAAAAATGAAAGTTTCAATTCTGAAAAAACTAAACAAGTTTGAGCTCCTGCCCTTCTCTCTGGCTGTTTCCCCTATGATAGTAAATCTAACAACCTACGAGCAACTTAAAGGCAATAGCACATAATCTCTTGATTGGAAAGTTAACTTGATAATACAAAAGACATGCGCCAAAGAGAGCCAAGTCCTACAGATTTTGCCTCTTCCATTGAAGCTACTTCACTTCTCAGCCCTTTCACTGCTACTAGCCTGGACAAGTCACTATTATTTCTCACCACCTCCCCTAACTGATCTCCCTATATTTATTCCTCCCCCTCCACTGCATTCTATATTCAGCAGCCAGAGTGCTCTCCTTGAAATGCAAACCTGGTCATACTTTTCCCCCACTTACAACTCCTCTTAGGGCCAGGTTCCTCTGTTACACCCCCTAAAAGAATCTCGGATTGTTCCCTTATGGTACATATCACAACTATAATTAAATAATAATTTACTTAATGTCTCTTTCCTGAGTTAGACCATAAGCACCATGAAGGCAAAGAGCATTAATCTTGTGACTGCCGTAGCCTATCTCCTAATTCGTAAAGATGGTGACTAAGGCTTTTCTGTTCATTTTTAATTATTAATTCTCTGCTACTATAAACATAGTAAATACATACATGGACCCACAGGCCAGAGGCCATGACATATCCTCTCAGTACTCTTACCTTTGGTATCTCTTTGGAGCCCAGAGCTTTGGGACCTTCTCGATTTAAGTAGCTTCGATAAGCTTGATAATTAGTTCGTCTCTTTTCAGAATCTTCAGGACTTATAGACTTTGGGGAGAGGGAGAGGAAACTGAATAAAGTCATGCAAATTTAATGTAAAATTAAAAATACATATCAATAAATAAACATTAAGTCACTTCAGTGTTTGGTCCTGATATTAACAATTTTAGCTACAGAGGTACTCCCCAATTTACACGTGCCTGGCTTATAAACATCCCTGCCATCAGCCCTTCTCAAACCTTTTGACTCTCTCTAAAGGCACGTACCTCAGGGTAGATTGGGTGTATAAGCCAAGTTGCCAGCCCCAAGCAAAAAAAACGAAAAGGGGGACTTCCCGGGTGGCACAGTGGTTAAGAATCCGCCTGCCAATGCAGGGGAAACGGGTTCAAGCCCTGGTCCGGGAAGATCCCACATGCCGTGCAGCAACTAAGCCCATGCACCACAGCTACTGAGCCTGTGCTCTACAGCCTGCGAGCCACAACTACTGAGCCCACGTGTCACAACTACTGAAGCCTGTGCACCTAGAGCCCGTGCTCCGCAGCAAGAGAAGCCACCGCAATGAGAAGCCCACGCACCGCAATGAAGAGTAACCCCTGCTCGCCACAACTAGTGAAAGCCTGCACGCAGCAACGAAGACCCAATGCGGCCAAAAATAAATAAATAAATTTATTTTTTTTAAAAAAAGTACTATAATGACTTATAAAGTTAGAAATAAAACTTGAAAACAATCAAACCAAGATCAACACACAGCCCCCAAATGATATGCTTTTAGAAAACTTATACCTCTTTTTTAGCTGGAGAACTTTTGATTTTCTTAGGAGTTCTTGTCTCTTTCAACTCAATGGCATTTTCTTTTCTTTTTGAGGCCATAGGCTCTGTTTCTTTATTAGAACTTTCTTCTTTTTTTTTCAGTGGTGCCAGCTTGGAACTGGTTTTTGGAGAAGAAGTTTCTCCTATTTTATGAGTGGATGACCTGGAATGTTGCTGAGATTCTTTTGAACTTTCACATTTAGTTTGCTTCTTAGGACTGCAGTTCTTTCTGTCATCTGAAAATTGTTCTGTTTTTATTAGGAAGAAGGAAAAGATTATGATTGTTGTTTTGGGAAAATGATACCCAATATAAAGATTATTTTTTCATTTTTCAACTGAATAATCTTAGTAGGACACAACGTCATATGGTGACTTCATAACATGCACATTAAGATTTTAGTTCTTCGGGGCTTCCCTGGTGGCGCAGTGGTTGGGGGTCCGCCTGCCGATGCAGGGGACACGGGTTCGTGCCCCGGTCCGGGAAGATCCCACATACTGTGGAGCGGCTGGGCCCGTAAGCCATGGCCGCTGAGCCTGCGCGTCCGGAGCCTGTGCTCCACAACGGGAGAGGCCACAACAGTGAGAGGCCCGCATACCACAAAAAAAAAAAAAATTAAACATCTGTATATTACTTCTTTGTATAACCAGTTCAAATTAAGAGATCTGCCTTTTTCAATATAAATTACTCACTAATTGAAATAATACGGTAAACTACATCTGAGAACATGGACTTTATTCCACAGATAAACGTCAATGATCTGAAATTCACACAGAAAAGTTGCTAATTAAAATATGTCACATAAAAATTTCTGTTTGTAATAAAATCTGAAAGAATCTTGGGATTTCAAGACTAAAATTATATGAACAGATATACTTATAAGATTAAGCCCATCTATATTAACAGATGGTTAGATATCAGGACCACTAAAAAAAAACCCGAAAAGCTACAGACAACCAGCAGAAGAGCTTCGGATGACCTGGATAACTATGAGCCAACTCTATGAGCCTGAAACATCTAGTCTTTTGTCTTCATGTATTGAAGTCCACACAGTTGCACTACACTTGGAAATAAACATGAAGCCAAGAGCTATGATACATTTCTCGCAATCAGAGCAGACAGGCATTCTACACCAACTAATATCCAAACAGCTTTCCAGGTATCTAAGTAGAACATGCTCCAGTACTCCTATGAAGTATCTATCTAAGAATACCAGGCAATTATTCAATTTATCTTCGATAAAGATAAATGTTCCAGCTTACTTTTTTCTGCTAGTTTTACCTTTATGAGGATATTTAGGTTTTTCTGCTTTACATAAACTGGCTTGCACAGATGAAAACGTCTCTCTCTCTCCTGGGTCCTTTTGAGCCTAAGAAAACGTAAAAAGTGTCAAATGTGACAAATAACAGGAAAACTGTCACCACAAAATATGTTGTTAAAATCAACCAAACATTAAGGGTCATCTTCCAAAGTAGAGGAACAATACAATAAATTTTCATTCATTTATACACAAAATTTCTGGGGCAAATGAAACATGTTTTAGTACTTTTAATTTTACAGATGAGGAAACAGATGAAAGGGTATAAAAAATACATCTATAAAAAATTATGCCAGTTGTTCCCCACTTGTGAGTCTGAAAATGAAAGCCTTGTTTCTGCTGGTTTCATCTCCAGTCTCAAATTGTTAGCATTATGCAGTTAAAAACTAAAATCTAAACCCAAAAGACTAAATTAAAAACAATCTAAAGATCAAAAGAAAAATAAAGAGTATTTTCTCAAGAGAAAAAAATGTCCATTCTCTTCACTGCTCCTTCAAAACTCTCCATTTTACAAAGAGGTCACAAGCTGGGGTGCATGACACAGCATATTTTTAAAATAATTCTAATTTAAATGCCTTTAGATGAAGTAAGGCATTTCAAATGACAGAGTTCCCACCATACCTTATTGTGTTATACCTGCCTGCTGTAAAATCTTTTAGTCAGGTATTGATAATGACAATATTAATAGAATGTGATTCAACAGAAATAAGGCTAATTATTTGGAGATCAAGTGCTTGAAGAAAAAAATCTTGATGCTTTCAGAGAGTCCCAAAAATACACTCATTATTATTTGAGACTGTCCTAATACAGATCTTAAAGTTAGCTAACTAGAAACAGCAAAATTATGTTTTTAAAAAGACAGTAATTAATATTAAAGGTATTAACTTTAGATTCCATTGGAATCTTTATAAATGTTATTCTCTGAACAAGTACATGAGAACCCCTTTGTGACAGACAGTAAGTAAAAGTTACAACTTGTTGTTTTGTGAAGAAGGGTTTTGGTTGGCTGTGGCTCTATCAACCTTCCTTTAGGAAGAAGAAGTTTCTCAATGAGCTTCTCCAAAAACATTTTTATAAATGAAAATAATTTAGCTTCTCTCTAGCAGAGTTATTCATGGTTATATCTCCAGAGCCTAGACTACACAGGTCTGAAAGGGCACACTGATCTGTACTGTATATTCAGAGTGCAAACAGCCTGGTAAAACACCACCTTTTTGGTCTTGGGTTCTTCATCCAACAAGGCCAATGTTCTGGCAAACTCTTCATCTTCATGCAGTTGTCTCTCTAGCTGTAAAAAGTGTCAACACAGTGAGCTGCTTTTTTTCTTTTTGTAAATGAAAAGTTTTAAAATGTGTGGTTCATGATACTTAAAAGAAACTGGAAAAACATTTCCCAGAAAGTAACTAGGACATTTTTTCACTTAATAGCTGAGTATCACAAGTTTGTTTCGTGAAGCCAAATTAGACTGCAGAACATATATTTCTAGTTTTGCAGGCCTGATAGATAAATTGAGCATAAAGTTCCAAGTCTTTAGCTTTTTCTTAATGGTCCCAATGCAACACTTACAGATCTCTCATCTCTATTTATTTTAAACTCTAAAAAGAGTTCAGGAGAGAATCACTATCCTAACAGAAAAACAATAGCCATGTGGGGGACGTGGGGGGCACACAAAGAAATGAATCTATAAAGCAAGAAAATTATATACCTTCTTTGCACACACAGTAAGATACATACTAATGCAACTATCACTAATATCATCAAACTTCTATTTTCAATTACTAATTCAAATGTATCTGTTCTGATATTTTTTTTAATTGAAGTACAGTAGACTTAATAGTACATTAGTTTCAGGGGTACAACACAGTAGTAATTTATCTGTCCTGACTTTTGAAAATTTAAGTCATTATATCAGAAGTTTTCCTAAAATGCTAATGTAACACGCAGACATTCACCTCGCTGTTATTTCCAAATATTTTTACTTTCAGTAAAATGGAGCTCTTCCAGAAGAGAACGTGTGGAAGTAGAATGTATTTCTCATTATATATGAGAAACAGGACCCAAACAGGATTCTGAAAGAATGTGATAGAAATGGGAAAACAGAGGATTGTGATACAAACTGCCACACCTGGTTTGGAAAGGACAGGGTAAGCCTCCAGTATTTCAGACAGATAAGAAGTCAGGTCCCTAAAAAAATCACTTCATGATTTTACCTAGGCCATCTGTCCTACCCTGAGTCATGTGGATATCTGTATGTAGTTTATAAAATTCAGTGTCGTCAATAAGATGGAAAAAGATTTTGAAAACACAAACTATAAACTGCCAAATTAATAAAACGTGAACAGTCAGTATTACTATTTCAGAAGACTAGAATACTGTTCTCTCAAAACAATTGTTATCAAGAGCCTCTTCTTTGTATATGTATAGCTGATTCACTTTGCTATAAAGCAGAAGCTAACACACCATTGTAAAGCAATTATACTCCAATAAAGATGTTTTTAAAAAAAAAAGAGCCTCTTCTTTGCCAAACACTAAGATGAACACTGATGTCACAATAGTTGAGACATAAACAGCCCTGGTAGGTAGAGTTTAAAGTCTACATACAGGAAGACACTGAAATAGCAATTTAAGAAGACACAAATAAACGTTAATAGTAGCTACAGGGCATACAGGAGGGATTTCTAACATAGTTTAGGGAATATGAGAAAGTGGCACTTAAGCTAATAAACAGGAAGGAGGTTCAAAGAGCAGGTACCAAGGTCTAAAGTCTCTGACAGAGACAACACTCCCCCTTGAAATACCTTCTTCACTTGGCTTACATAAAATACCAAGCTTTCCTTATTGTCCTACTTCACTAGCCACTTTCTTTAAATCTCCTCTGCTGGATCATCCTTCTCTTCCTGACCTCTCATTGTTAACAGTGCCCCAGAGCTCAATCCTGAGACTTCTTTTCTGTTTACATTCTCTCCCCATGATCTCATCTAGTTACATTGGTTTTAATACCATTCAAATGTTAATGATCCCAAATAAACATCTTCAGTTTAGACCTCTCCCCTGAGCTCCAGATTCTTCTACCCAACTACCCACTCTGCATATCCATTTGGAAGCCTATTAGGCATCTCAAACTTATGTGCGAAACAGAATTCTTGATTTTCTTGTACCAGTGTTCCAGTCTTAATAAATGATATCACCAGGGCTTAGCTGGTGGCGCAGTGGTTGAGAGTCCGCCTGCCGATGTGGGGGACACGGGTTCGTGTCCCGGTCTGGGAAGATCCCACATGCCGCGGAGCGGCTGGGCCCGTGAGCCATGGCCACTGAGCCTGCGTGTCCGGAGCCTGTGCTCCGCAACGGGAGAGGCCACAGCAGTGAGAGGCCCGCGTACCGCAAAAAAAAAAAAAAAAAAAAGTGATATCACCATTCACCCAGCTGCTCAAGCCAAAAAACATGGAGTCACCTTTAAATCTTCTCTTTCCCTCATACCTTACGTCCAGTCTATCTGCAACAACTTGAAGGTTGCACCTTCAAAGCATATACAGATGATGACCACTTCTCACTACCTCTTCCGTTACCCCCATCCTGGTACAAGCCAACATCTTCTCTCACCTCCCCTACCCTAACAGTCTCCAAAATGATCTGCTTTTGTTCTTGCCCACCGTGGTTTCTTTAGCTTCAGAGCAGCCAGAATAATTTTCTTTTAAGAGCCATCAAAAGTCATGTCATTTCTCTATTCAATACTCCAATGGCTTCTCATCTCACAGAGACTAAAATCCGAACTCCTTACCATCCCAAGTCCTTCTGGTAGGTACCAAAGACCAGTCATGACATAACAGGATTTGCTGCTGGCCATTTCTTCCAAACTCATCAAACTCAAACATTTCTACCTCAGGATGCTTACACCTGCTATTCTCTATGTTTAGAGGAAACCTTCCTCCAGGTAGAAGGAAGCCCCATGGCTCACCATTATCATGAATTATGTGCCCCAATGTCACTTCCTCAGAGGGGTTTTCCTAACCCCTGTATTTCAAATAGAACACTCATAACCCCACTGATCACACCAAACATCTATTCCTTTACTTTTCCTCGTGGCATTTATAATGATCTGACTTTTTTTTTTTTTTAATTTCAGTATCCTTAACACCTAGAAGTGTGCCACGCACTCAGTAAGTGCTCGATAAATACTTACTGAATGAATATAACAGGTTCACTACAAAGGGCACACTGAACTGAAGATAGATTTAGAGATCACCAGCATATGCACTGTACTTAAAGCCAGAGGAGTAGATGAGATTGCCCAGAGGGGAAAGAGAAGAGATATGACCAAGTTAAATTATTTTAACTATTCTAAAGGAGGCTTCCATTCAAAGAAATCTAATAATAAATCTTTAGTTATCCCCTGCTCTCATCATTTATCTTTCATATAAACTTAGATTTTCATATAGTATTAGATTTTAACTTATTTTACACATAACTCTTAAAATGAGGCTCAATCCAAAATGAAACTAGAACTATCTTAATTGCCTGCCTGGGTAGACTAAATAGCAAGTGACAACATCAAGGTGCTAATGAAATCTAAAGAAAATGCTAATACCTCTGCATCTTCATCAAGTTGCAATTGCTTGGCGATGGCTTCATCATTTAATCTGGAATCATCTGCATTTTGTGAAGGCTATATTTCAAGGAAAATCAAGCAAGATCAGCATAAACCTTAAGTTCAAAGTAAGGTGCTTTTTCTTAACTATAGCTAAGTAAATACACCAATGAGAGATAAATGTACCAGTTATGAAACAGACTCAATGGACACCAGCCAAAAAATTATGTTCATGGCTACTCCGTGACCACATCCAATTTCTTAACAAGCAAATATGCTACAGACAGATGATTCTCACTTAATTCTATTGAAATGTTCAAAAGAAGTACCCAAAAAAAACCCTAGAGACTAATGTCTTCGCTTCAGAAGTAGTCCAGAACATTGGCACACCAACACATGAGAAAGATTACACTGTCTAATGGAGGTACTAATGAAATCAACACACACACTGCTCGGCAGGCTTCCACGCAGGGAACTACTTTCACTAACTTATCTGTATTTGTTTCCTAAATGTCCAGGAAAAGATGAATCCAACATCAGCCAAAATAGAGTAGGTCACAAGTATAGCATAGGGAGGCTCTATTCTAAGTTATGTGTTCATGACCTCATTTGGGAACAATTATATTGTCTGAGGTCAAGGGTAAAATGAGTTTGCATTCTGAGTATTTAAATTCTAAGAATCACAATTTATTCTTATGATTTAAATGATCTTTTCTCACTTTCAAATATTAAAAACTTAAATGTGTGATATTCTAACTTGGTCGTCCTCCAACATAATAGCAATTACATTTTACCCATAATCATAGGAAAATTGTTTTCATCAATAAAATGCTGGTCTATTCATAAAATCCAATTTCACCTCTTATTAATAACTGAACGGGTACAAATCCTGAACATTCTTGCTTGCCTGTAGAACACTCACCTCTTTTCTTTTGCTTGCCACCATCTTCTTAGCCGATCTTTGGACACTTGCAGTTCCAAAATAGTCAAGCACTGATGTGGGGGTAAGCTTCATTGGTGACAAAGGCTTATTCTTAGTGTTTAGTGTCTTAGTGTTTTCTTCATTCTTTTTCATGTTTGATGCTCCAAGATAACTATTTGGAGATCCTCCATTCTCTTTTGATTTAGAGGCTGCCTTCTTACACACAAAGTCATCTTCTTCATCTTAAATGAAATATGACCAAATATGGCTTGATAAAATATCAATTGTAATTACAAAAGCAACCACTTCCACCAACTTTATAAAAAATATACAAGTGCTATGGGATGCTAATGATTTTCTTTTCTTCCTATCTCCTAAATTCAACAGTTATCCTCACATTTACCAGTGCCAGGTCTGTAATACACCACCTCCCCCAATTACTACCCAGAGTACACAAACGTGTATATTTACTCATATATTCAACAAATAATTACTGAGCATCCATTATGTGCTAGGCACTGAGGATACAGCAGCGAATAAAAAAGACAAAATCCCTGCCGTCATGGAGCTTGGAACCTAGAAGAGGAAACAGATACAGAAATAAATAAACATATACTGTCAAGTTATATGTGCTATGAAGAAAAGTAAGACAGGGGCTCCCCGGGTGGCGCAGTGGTTCAGAGTTCGCCTGCCGATGCAGGGGACACAGGTTTGTGCCCCAGTCCGGGAAGATCCCACATGCCGCGGAGCGGCTGGGCCCGTGAGCCACGGCCGCTGAGCCTGCGTGTCCGGAGCCTGTGCTCCGCAACGGGAGAGGCCACAGCAGTGAGAGGCCCGAGTACCGCAAAAAAAAAAAAAGTAAGACAGAATGAAAGAATTAGAGAGTGATGAAGGGTGCTCTTTTAGATAGGGTAGTCAGGGAAAGCTTCTTTGATAAGCCACATTTGAACAGAGCCCTGAAATGAAGTTACCTCAGGCAAGAATGTTCAGGCAATGAAAACTACAAGTGCAGAAGCCTTAAACTGAGTGTGCTTGGAGGTCCCTGTGACTGCAGCAGAATGAAGGGGGTACACCACAAGAGTTAAGGTGAGAGAGGTAGAGGCCAAATCCCATAGAACTCTGTAGATCACAGAAGGAATTTTAGGTTTTATTTTAGAATGGGAATCCACCAGAGAATTTTCAGCAGAGTTGTGCGTAATCCAACTTAAGTCACGTCCTTTGGAGAACACACTGTCAAGGGATAAAAGCGAATGCAGGGAGACCATTTAGGAAGATATTCTACACAGTTCCAGAAGAAATGCTGAAGCCTCGGACTAGGGTGGTATTTGCAGAGGTGTTACGAAGTTGTCAAAGTCTAGCTATACATCGAAGGTGGAGTATCTAGCAATATCTAACCATTCATTGAAGACTTTATAAACACTTTGTCTTGTAACATTTTCTTTCCAAAAAGTTTCCATTGAACATCTGGTTTTAAAAGTCTTTCTAGGGCTTCCCTGGTGGCGCAGTGGTTGAGAGTCCGCCTGCCGATGCAGGGGACACGGGTTCGTGCCCCGGTCCGGGAAGATTCCACATGCCACAGAGCGGCTGGGCCGTGAGCCATGGCCGCTGAGCCTGCGCGTCCGGAGCCTGTGCTCCGCAACGGGAGAGGCCACATCAGTGAGAGGCCTGTGTACCACAAAAAAAAAAAAGTCTTTCTAAGCATTCATGACAATGCATAGATAATTAAAGACCCCAAAAATGCACCTCAAAAGGGCCTCAGTAAACTTTTTTGTTTGATTCAGTGATTCACAAGATAAAAATCTTTTTACTTTGGCCTAATTAACAAAAGAAATCCAATAAAAAGAAAAATCTAAAAGGCAGCCGTGAAGACTAGGTCAGGTCACTGTGGGGGAGGGAGGGTTCACTTTATAAGTTTGGTGTTCAAGGCCACACATGAATGGGTCTTAACCTCCTCTCAAGTACTCATTCAACTACTAGTGTTTGCTAAGGGTCATACGTGCCAAGCACTGTGCTGTTCCTAGGTGCTGCCATCTCAAACAAAAAAGTATCCAAGATATGTAAAAATCAAAAAGGATTTAGCCTTACTCTCTAATTATTATGTTTATATTAAAATTAAACTATAAACTTTACAAAGCATAAATAACTTACAGGTTTCTGAGTACTAAATGTAAAAAGTAATCCACTATTTAAAGCAAGAGCAGAGTAGACACCTCTGAGGATGTCCATACAGTTCACTATAAGCCTACTTTCCCTAAGGACTTACACCCCACTCCACCCTCCAAGGGCCTCCAATAACCACAGATATATTTATTAGATGGTTCCATATTCCTTGCCATCACAAACTGGACCAGGAGTGAGCACCTGAACAAGGTGGGGTGAATCTTACCCTTGATCAGTTTGCTGAACTAATGTGTTTAAACTAAGGTGCTAAAGGTTTATTTTTGCATTCAATGACATTCAGCAATGGCCTTCTAATAAATTCCATTTTGCTTACAACAAGCTAGGTTTTCTTCTTAACCTGCAACCAAAGATTTTAATGTCGGTTAATTTTGCACTTAACCTGTTTTTTTTTTTTTTTTTTTTGCGGTACGCGGGCCTCTCACTGTTGTGGCCTCTTGCGTTGCGGAGCACAGGCTCCGGACGCGCAGGCTCAGTGGCCATGGCTCACGGGCCCAGCCGCTCCGCGGCATGTGGGATTTTCCCGGACCGGGGCACGAACCCGTGTCCCCTGCATCGGCAGGCGGACTCTCAAACCACTTTGCCACCAGGGAAGCCCCTTGCAACCAAAGATTTTAGTTAAAGCATACTTGTTTTCTTATCTTCAACTATAGCCAATCTACCTTCAAGATTAAATTAAAAATTCATTCATCAATCTTTCTAAGCACATCCAAGGCTTGATACACGTACCAGATTTCAATCCACGTATTGACAAGGGTCAACAGACTAAGTTTAGTCACTCATATATCTGTTCTCCCTACATGACGAGTCCTTCTCTGCCTCTGCCATCTGCTTCAGATGGTTCTGCAAAGGCTAGGTGACATTATCCCCATTCCACTTAGGCACCATAGCCATGCAAATCACTCATAACAGTCCTAGTAACCACTGAGAATATAATCTGAAACTCCTTCCCTCTTCTCTAAGATAACAGCATAATGAATTGTTACATTACTGAAATCCAATTTTTTATAATTTAAGGTTTGTCTATTTTAAATCCCTAGACACAGTTAAGCTGTAGATAACCAAACCAGTAGCATTCAACAACAAACTATTCTACCTTAGCAGTCAAAACAAATTATATGAAATGCCCTTAAAAGAAGATTCAAAACAAAATTAACATTGCTGGGACTTCCCTGGTGGCGCACTGGTTAAGAATCCTCCTGCCAATGTAGGGGACACAGGTTCAATCCCTGGTCCGGGAAGATCCCACATGCCACGGAGCTACTAAGTCTGTGCGCTACAACTACTAAGCCTGCGCTCTAGAGCCCGCGAGCCACAACTACTGAAGCCCGTGCACCTAGAGCTCGTGCTCCACAAGAGAAGCCACTGCAACGAGAAGCCCGCGCACTGCAATGAAGAGTAGCCCCCGCTCACCGCGAATAGAGAAAGCCCACATGCAGCAACGAAGACCCAATGGAGCCAAAAATAAATAAATAAATTTATTTATTTTAACAAATAATAATAACATTGCTGATATCCTGGCTTTAATAAAAATAAAATAAAATAAGAAAGCCACAAAACTGGAACCTCCTAAGTATAGATATCCAATATATCTCCTTAGGCAGTAAGTGCAAAGTTAAAAGCATATCTAGTATATACAAGACAAGACTTCCAATCTTATCGAGAGCTTATTAAATTTTATAATTTTTACTTGGTTTGTTTTGAATTCAACAACTGTACTTCTGGGAAAAAAGGATTTCCTTAATGGAGAAAGGACAAAATTAAATTGTATCTGCAAAATGACAGTCTTCTACTAGTTTCTCCCTCACTTTAAAAATGCCCAAAGCAGTAACATGTGTACAAGCAGTATGACAGAAAATCCCAGAACTGAATGGACCAAGTCAACCACTATGTTTTTCTGTTATAGTTCTTCCCCTACACTCAAGAACTTCCTTAGTATATAAAATATTGTAACTGTCCTTAAGCAATTAACTCAAACTAGATCAATCACTGATATCTGGTATAGACTCGAAAGGGAAACAATGGTATTGTAGATGTTTGCAATCCCTAGCTTAACGCTTTCTCCAGCAATCTCATAAATATTCACAGGTAACAGATGAGCATGAAATCTAGTGAGATCGAGAATTTCTAAGACCATCAGATTAAAAAGACTGTTGGCAAGGGTGTAGGGAAATGGGACCTTTACATACGCAATAGGCAATGGTATTTTTAAATAGTAAATTAAAAAAAATCTTTATGGGGGGGCAATCTTGCAACATGTATCAAAACCTCACATATGCATACCCATTAGTTGGACCCAGCCATTCCACTTCTTTTTTTAATCTTTTTAAATTTTGGCCGCACCGGGTCTTAGTTGCTGCATGCAGGATCTTCATGGCAGCACGCGGGATCTTTAGTTGCAGCATGCATGTGGCATCTAGTTCCTTGACCAGGGATCCAACCCGGGCCCCCTGCATTGGAAGCGCAGTCTTACCCACTGGACCACCAGGAAAGTCCCAGCAATTCCACTCCTAACTAACTAGTCTAAAAACAAAACAGGGGGTCTTCCCTGGTGGCGCAGTGGTTAGGAATCCACCTGCCAATGCAGGGCCACGGGTTCGAGCCCTGGTCCAGGAAGATCCCACATGCAGCGGGGCAACTAAGCCCGTGCGCCACAACTAACGAGCCTGCACTCTAGACCCCACGAGCCACAACTACTGAAGCCCACGGGCTTAGAGCCTGGGCTCTGCAAAAAGAGAAGCCACCGCAGTGAGAAGCCCGCGCACCGCAACGAAGACCCAACGCAGCCAAAAATAAATAAGTTAAATAAATAAAATTTAAAATAAATAAATAAAAACAGGGACTTCCATGGTGGTCCAGTGGGTAAGACCCCGCGCTTCCACTGCAGGGGGCACAGGTTCGATCCCTGGTCTGGGAACGAAGATCCCACATGCTGCACACCAAGGCCAAAAAAAAAACAAAACAAATGAACACGTACACAAAGATATATGTACAAAAATGCTTATCATGGCATTTGTCCATTCAAAAGTATGGAGGGCTTCCCTGGTGGCGCAGTGGTTGAGAGTCCGCCTGCCGATGCAGGGGACACGGGTTCGTGCCCTGGTCCGGGAAGATCCCACATGCCGCGGAGCGGCTGGGCCCGTGAGCCATGGCCACTGAGCCTGCGTGTCCGGAGCCTGTGCTCCGCAATGGGAGAGGCCGCAACAATGAGAGGCCCGCGTACCGCAAAAAAAAAAAAAAAAAAGTATGGAGAACAGACTGCAAGAGGGCAAGAAAAGATGAAGGAAAAATTAAGGGACTAATACAGTTTAGGCAAAAGACAGCCTCAACTATGACAGTTGCACCAAAGATAGAGATAAGTGAACACTGTTTATAAAGTGAGAAAACAAATAACCTGAATACCTACTATTATGTTCAACCATGTAATGAATTATGCAGCAACAGAAAATTATAATGCATATCCATATTTACTGACATCAAGATATTCATATGTGTATTAAATGATAAAAGAGATATTACAAGAAGTTTAGTGATATATCTAAATCTACCCATCTATATATTTATAGATATGCTTTTAAATTCATGTTCAAAGATCTGAAAAGAATAAAATGTTATCAACTTTTATCTCTGGATAGGGGATTGTGGGTGATTTTTCATTTCTTTCATCGTATCTTTTTTATCTGTATATTACACTTCTCTTTCTTTTTAACCTACATCTAATATTTTACAACAAATTGACTATCTCCTAGAAACTCTCCGTCCCCTTGGCTTTCTGAGACAGAAGAGGTTTGGCTTTAGTTTCTCCCTCCTCTCCATTTTTCTTTGCTTACTTCTTTCATTATTTATTAGCATCTCTGCTTATTCTGTCACTAGCTTCAGGGACTTCATGGTATCTTTTTATCTAATTTATGATATAATTAGTTTATAATAGTTATCATTATTGAGCATTAAACTCCATGCCAGGTACTCTACCACATTCTTTATAATGCATCATCTTTAGTCAACTAGTTCTCTTATTCCATACATGGATTCCATTTTCCACATTCCTGGCAAACGCAGACTGGGCTTAAATACTTTCAAAATGGAGCAGTGTAATTCAACGTGACCTCCTCTTTCTTTGGTGAACAGCACTACTGTATTCTTTAGAAAAGTTCTTCCTTACATTAAGCCAAAACACTTCCCTGTGAATTCCACCTATTTTCCCTAATTAATCTTTTTTCCCATTCAGTGTTTGAAGACTGCCTTCGTTCTCTTCTTTAGCTCCTCTTCCCTACAAATGGTAAAGTTTCAAACCACTCACCACTTGGGTTATTGGAAAGATTAGATTTTTAAAAATCAAAGTGCCCAGTATAGTACCTCGCCATGTTATAATAAACATTCAATAAACAATAAAGCAGTATTCTCTGGTGAAAACAATACTGAACCAGAAGTCCAGAAAACTAAAATGCTAACCTGACTTCGGCTTTCTATTGTTATTTTGATTAATTATCTGGGATTCGTTGTCCTCTGCAAAATGTTGGACCAGACAAACTCTTTTAAGATTTTCCCTTCTATAGTTGTGAAAAGTCTGTGGATAGTCACATAGATTTTGTAGCTACTATACTCAATACTGGTGAGAATGTGATAAGTCTGTACTAATATAAACACTAACTATGAAAGTGTAAACTACTGGGTTAGCCAAAACAGTTTGTTTGGGTTTTTCCGTAACACCTTACGAAAAACCCGAACGAACTTTTTGGTCAACCCAACAGTATGACTTTTCTAGAAAGCAATTTGGCAAAATATATCTAGAACCTTAAAGAAGTTCATAACCTTTAGCATAGTAATTCTTAGAGATAATAAGAGGTGCTGACAAACATTTATATACAAATATATTCATCACACTACTAAAAACATTAAAAATGTAGGCAACAAAAATAATTAAAACTGGAAGGGCTATATACATTGTGATCTAGTCATACAATGAATTCATGCCGTCATAAAAAATTAGGCCCAAATTTCAAAGCTCAAAAAAAAATTATGAAAACAGTAAAAATGAGCTGGCAAAAAACCAAAAATGCATCACTTTGTTCTTTAGGTTAGCCTTAAACATCACTCCTAAAAGAGAGCTTCTTTCCATAGCCTTCTCTACTAGAGATCTTTTTACAATGGGTTTAAAGTTAACAATGTCTTCAAGCTACAGATCCCAAAAATACACTACATCTAAACACAGACATAACTTTATAAACATTTTCATAAATACTGAGTAAAAATGTAATTTTCAAGAAAAAATATGGAAATATTCTGCATGAAATTTCAAGTATGTTTTCACTGTACTAAGCAAAAATTATATACAAGGTGCTTTGTTCTCTACTAACCACAAAATAAATGGTTCTCCAAGTCCCCTTGGAAAGCAGGAGCAATTCTAGTGAAATACAGTTATGCAAAAAGGAAAAAAAAATATTGACTTGCTTGATTTAATGCTTATTTAGTGCCCTGTGATTTGTGAACTTCTCCACAGTCCTTATAGTTACATGGACCTGTAACTATAAGGCTGTGACCATCCTTATGTAAAATAAATATTTTACGATTCTACACAGTGTGTAGACATGAAACATCCCAAATAAAGTTATGGTTGTTTTTCTTTTTTAACATTTGTTCTTGTTTCCTAATGAGCCTAAATTTGTTCTGCCTTGTCAGAAGCCAAAGGCAAAACTGTGTTCTCTTCTTCACATTAACTTAAAATAATGATAAATAGATCTAAGTCAAATTTCTGTGACCTAGTTGAAAATCATGGGCAACGGAACACTTAGAACCTCCCCCCAGGATATCTGACTCCTTATAAAAACACCATTTATTTTTATTTATATACAACACAACCTCAAATGTGGTAAGAATCACCACGTAAACTAGCATTATCCAACATACAGCAGAGGAATTGCCTGGAAGAGAAGATTGCTTTGCCACTCTGAGTTAGATACATTCATTTATTTAAAAGGATAACAAATGAAAGAGCAAGAAAATAATGTGCAGGTCTCTAAAAAAATCTAATTCTGAAGTTCCTACTGCTGAGAGTTTGGGATTCTAATTTTTTTCCCTCAGTGTGAAATACACAGAAACCAAATTAATGGAGACCATCCTAGAAGAATCTGGTTACAGAGATTAAAAATAATTTATTTTGCAACAAGTCAAAAACTAAAAAGGGAATCTGAGTCTTTAGAGCCTTTTTCTACTAACTTCCTTTTCAATACTTCCTTGAGTCAAAAATCCAAACTGTCATTTTGGTGTGGACATAGAGAAAGGTTCATATGCATATTCGAAGTCTTCAATAAATATTTGTTAATTAAGTGGTTGGAAAAGAAACTACACATATCATCTTTGCACCACTTATGGGGTGTGAGAATCGGACATTCTGGGGTGAATCACTGAATGATTTATGTGGTGAATCAGATATATTTCAGTATAATGAAATAAAACTGAAACTGCTCATCCTTAATCAAGAAATTTAGAGATATCATGATTCTTTACTAATAAATCCTCTTAGAATCAAATGGAGTCAGTTATATTTTAAG
This sequence comes from Stenella coeruleoalba, assembly GCF_951394435.1. Lineage (NCBI taxonomy): Eukaryota > Metazoa > Chordata > Mammalia > Artiodactyla > Delphinidae > Stenella > Stenella coeruleoalba. The sequence continues at coordinate 63,467,904 of NC_137149.1, forward strand.
AATAAAATTACTTAATAATTCGTGAGGTCTAGTGAGGTAGCTAAGTAATGATATTTATCATTAAGAGAAAAAAGTACTGGCTTGTGCTGTGATGTTATCTACCACATAGAGTCCTCCCCAGAGCAGGAAGAACAGTCCATGGAAAGTCACAGCTGGTTTCAATTACTAAGAAAACAATGCAGGAGAAGAAAGTGGAACATTTTACTACTTACTCACCTCCTTCCTCCATCTCCACTGCATCTCACAGGAAAAGAAAAAGGAGGTTCAGGGTTAGGGGAGGGAGGGCTTAGACAACTAGCCACAGGTACATTATCCAGAGCTTCTTACAACTCTAAAGCATGAAACCGGCAACAGAAGGAAAACTCGACTGACCGGAAGAGTTAAGGGAGTGGTTCAGCAATGCGATTCACCACTTCCATTCACATTCCACTTCCCCGCACATGAGAGGACATAACAATGCTGGTTTCTATGCTAAGACCAAGTATAAATCACCTGTATACTGTTTTATTAGTGCTTAATGACATTTTCATAACATAATCCTACTTCCTTAGCATTCTCGAATACAATCCTGTATCTCTCATACTTTCACAAGTACCTGACAACAAAATATGTGTCACCAGAAAACAACAGTCTGTTCATTTTCAAAGATGTTTCAGACACTCAATAATCATTCCAGATACTCTAGTGCTTCATTATTCACTATGTCCTTTTCAGTTCTCCTTCTTCATATGCCACTGAATTTTTTTTCAGGTCTCATAATATGCACTACTGAAAGGGGACTGAAGAGCAAACTAGGGAAAAAAGACTACAAGAAAGCACCTAGCTCTTATAATGATGCTTCAGTCAAAATGAATTTGGGAATGAACTTGCTAAAGGATATCAGTGACCTTGAATCATCATATAAAATGGAAGAAGTCTCTAAAGATTAAAGAGGAGAAGTGGAGTCCTAATTGTCAAAAAGAGAAAGGCAGATCCCCAACTACAGAAATATAGAAGAAGAAAGGTTTGGTTACAGTTCTACACAACAATATCAAGAGCAGGGCAAAAAGAGAGTATCTACAGATAGCCAACAGTCACATGAAAAGATGCTCAACATGGCTATTAGAGAAATGCAAATCAAAACTACAATGAGATATCACCTCACACCAGTTAGAATGGCCATCATTAAAAAGTCAACAAATAACAAATTCTGAAGAGGGGGTGGAGAAAAGGGAACCCTTCTACACTATTGGTGGGAATGTAAGTTGGTGCAACAACTATGGAAAACAGCATGGAGGTTCCTCAGAAAACTAAAAATAGAACTACCGTATGAACCAGCAATCCCACTTCTGGGCATATATCTGACAAAACTATAATTCAGAAAGATACATGCACCCCAGTGTTCACAGCAGCACTATTCACAACAGCCAACACATGGAAACAAACTAAATGTCCATCGACAGATGAATGGATAAAGATGTGGTACATATACACAATGGAATACTACTCAGCCATAAAAAAGAATGAAATAATGCCATTTGCAGCAACATGGATGCAACTAGAGATTATCATACTAACTGAAGTAAGTCAGAAAGAGAAAGACGAATACCATATGATACCACTTATATGTGGAATCTAAAATGACACAAATGAACTCATCTACAAAACAGAAACAGACTCACATACATAGAGAACAGACTTGTTGTTGCCAAGGGGGAGGGGGGTGAGGGAGGGATGGAGCGGGAGTTTGGGGTTAGCAGATGCAAACTATTATATATAGAATAGATAAACAACAAGGTCCTACTGTATAGCACAGTAAGCTATATTCAGTATCCTGTGATAAACCATAATGGAAAAGAATATGAAAAAGAATGTACATATATGTATAACTGAATTACTTTGCTGTATAGCAGAAATTAACACATTATAAATCAACTATACTTCAATAAAAGATTAAAATAAAAAACAAAAACCAAAAAGAGAGTATTTAACAGAAGCAGACAGAGGTTCACTGAGATTAAACTATGCTGGCCTGAGCCGTCATTTATTCTTTAGGACTAGTAGATGAGATGAATATTAGAAACAGGGATGTCTGGACTGTAACAAAGCATCTACCAAATTGTCTTCCGATAGGCTATGGCAGGGTTTTTAACCTCTGCATTACTGACATCTTGAGCCAAATAATTGTTGTAGGGGGCTCTCTGGTGCACTGTAGGATGTTTAGTAGCAACTCTGGCCTCTACCAACTAGATGCCACAGCATCCGCCAGTTGTGATAACCAAAAATAGCACTCCAGATATGCCAGATTTTTTGCTGCAAGGCAAAATCACCCTTGACTAAGAAGCACTGATTTATGGCAAGATGGAGAAATACAAGATACGTAACAGTGGTTTCTGAGATTCATAACTAATTGCAAAGCTCTTCAGAAGAAACTGAAAAGCTGTATCCAGGATGCTGATATTCGATCATGTCAATTTTGAAAAAGGTTTCTTTACATGTCCCTTAATACTAAACAATTTTACTAATGATTCAGAAAGAAATACACAGATAGGTTCATCAAATCTGTAGAAGATATGAAATCAGATGATATAAAAAATAAGTGGATGAGGGGCATCCAAAGAACTACAGGATTCTTTCACACTGAAGCTTTGTGCAACCTTAGATTGAAAATTGATTCTTTGAGAGTAAGTTTTCTTAAAGCAAGTCAGCTCTGATATAAGGTTGTTTTGAAGATCAAATGAGACAGATAGGAAATATAAGCCATATAATAAATAATGTTATTCCATTCCATGAAGTCAGTATAAAAGTGTTTTGAAAAAAATTTATAATAGTATACAAGACAAAATTTATGTTAACATTATTAAGGTCGAATTCTCCCTGCCTTTCACATGGACACAGAGGTTTCAAGTAAAGTAAGAGATTCCTACACAGATGATACTGTAATTAAGAAAATACAAGGTACGATACAATACTAGGTAGTATTAATCTGGTGTAAGTAAATCTGTGAAAGTTTATAAATTGAATTTTTTAAAGTAGATTTTCCTCTTTCTATAAGTTAGAAAGTAGTGAATAATGCACATGAAATAGCACTACTGATTTCCAAACTTCACATTATTCTCCTTTCTAGTATACACAATACCTAAATCTCCATGTTAAATCCTACCAAAACCTTTGACGTTTATCTCAAATTTCTCTCTCTCCCAGGAAATGTTTCCTGAACTTCCAAAATAAAAGTTACCTCTCTCATGCCCAAATATCCTTGGAAGATATTTTTATCACTGTTAATTGTTTCCTTGTATTACAATTTTTATGTAAAAGGCTTATCTCCCCAGTAGAATTTAAGCCCTTGAAGACAGGGCTGAACTTTATTCTCTTATCTATTTCATAGATTGTCCAGTATGCTGTTGGGCACAAACAGTGAACAATCGCGTTTGTTAAATAAATAAATCAGTGAGAATTTAATATTGTTAAATGAAACTATTCAAATGTAAAATTTAAAAAAAAAAGATAACAGAATCAGAATACAAAACCCTGGAAGCTAACAAGATAAAAACGTAAGAGTTTCAGAAAAAAATTTTCAGAAAAAAAATTTAATAAGGATAAACATAAAGTCCCTTTTCTGGACCTGAGAAGCACAAACTGGAACCCCCTTCTATTCTTCATAATACAGGTGAATAAACTACACCCTTAAAACAAATGCCACTTAACCTCAAGAAATTCTATTCTCTTTTAAGTGATAATATTCTTCATTGTGAATTGTCCACTTATTGATGGTTAAATATGTTCTATTACAATGAAGCATAAACAAGTATGTTCACATCAATAATCCAATATCCAAAATAAGAGTATGAGAAAAATTAAATGCATACTATTAAAATTCACTATGCAGAAGTTTAAAAGAATGAGATAGGAATCTTTCTGTATTGAAAGAGAAGAGAGGCTGAGGGGTGGGGAGGGAGGGAGGGGAGAAAAGGAGAGAAGGAAGGAGGAAGGGAAGGAGACATTAAGTTATGAAAAAGCAAGCTGCAGAGATGTTACAAGATGCCACTCTCAAATACGTGTATATATGTAAATATACATGTGTGTATATATATATATATATTTTAAATTTATATAGCTATGTAGGGCAAAAGGGATGGACGAAGGAATGGAACATTTTTTATCTGAATTGTTTCTTTTTCAGTGAGAATGTGTTACTTAGGTAATTCTGAATAATATTAATCTAAATACTCATCCTCAAAAATCTAAACTTAGTTTCTTTTATAGTCTTATAAAAACTATAAATATTAATAGTATTATTAATTTTTTAATATTGATTTTAAATCCATATTAATTTTTGAACAAGTATAATGAAAGAAATATAATACACAGTTCTTAGGTTTCCTCTCACTTCAAGGAAATTCTCTGTCTCAGCCACACTGGGTTTCCCTGAAAATATCTAAGAGAAGTTCTCTATCCTATACAGAAATCTATTCCTATTTATCTGGCACACAAAGCTGTATGTCACTAAAAATTAGCACACACATTCCCCAATAATATTTTCTGCTGCTATTTTCCCGAGTCACAAGTCACTGATATTACATAGTAACCTGGAGAACACCACATTCCCAATTTTTTCCCACTTAATGTCCCCAAAATAATTATAACTTCAAGAACACTATCAGCCTATGGAATTATATGCTCAATAAAAATTACCGATCATAACAACCCACAGAATGGGAGAAAATATTTGTAAATGAAGCAACGAACAAGGGATTAATCTCCAAAATATACAAACAGCTCCTGTTTGGACTTTTTTTAATACAATATAAAAAAAAAAACAGCTCAATCAGAACATCGGCAGAAGATCTAACTAGACATTTCTCCAAAGAAGACATAAAGAGGGCCAAAAATCACATGAAAAGATGCTCAACATCACTAATTACTAGAGAAATGCAAATCAAAACAACAATGAGGTACCACCTCACACCAGTCAGAATAGCCATCATTAAAAAGTCTATAGGGCTTCCCTGGTGGCGCAGTGGTTGAGAGTCCGCCTGCCGACACAGGGGACACGGGTTCGTGCCCCGGTCTGGGAAGATCCCACATGCCACGGAGCGGCTGGGCCCGTGAGCCATGGCCGCTGAGCCTGCACATCCGGAGCCTGTGCTCCGCAACAGGAGGGGCCACAGCAGTGAGAGGCCTGCATACCACAAAAAAAAAAAAAAAAAAAAGTCGGGGCTTCCCTGGTGGCGCAGTGGTTGAGAGTCTGCCTGCGGATGCAGGGGACACCGGTTCGTGCCCCAGTCTGGGAAGATCCCATATGCCTCGGAGCAGCTGGGCCCGTGAGCCATGGCCACTGAGCCTGTGCTCCGCAAAAAAAAAAAAAAAAAAAAAAAAAAAAAAAGTCTACAAATAACAAATGCTGAAGAGAGGGTAGAGAGATGGAGAAAGTGTGGAGAAAAGGAAACCCTCCTACACTGTTGGTGGGAATGTAAACTGGTACAACCATTATGGAGAACAGTAAGGAGGTTCCTTAAAAAATTACATATAAAACTACCATATTATCTGGCAATCCCACTCCTGGGCATATATCTGGAGAAAACCATAATTTGAAAAGATGCATGCACCCCAATGTTCATTGCACCATTATTTACAATAGCCAAGACATGGAAGCAACCTAAATGTCCATTGACAGAGGAGTGGATAAAAAGATGTGGTACATATATATGATGGAATACTACGCAGCCATAAAAAAGAATGAAATAATGCCATTTGCCACAACACGGATGGACCCAGAGATTGTCATACTAAGTGAAGTAAATCAGACAAAGACAAATATCACATGATATTGCTTATATGTGGAATCCAAAAAAATGGTACAGATGAACTTATTTACAAAACAGAAAAAGAGTCACAGATGTAGAAAACAAACTTATGGTTACCCAGGGGGCAAGTGGGGAGGGGATAAATTGGGAGATTGGGATTGACATATACACACTACTATGTATAAAAGAGATAACTAATAAGGACCTACTGTATAGTACAGGGAACTAGACTCAATATTCTGTTATGACCTGTATGGGAAAAGAATCTAAAAATGAGTGGAGACATATATATATGCGCATATATTCACTTTGCTGTACACGTGAAACTAACACAACATTGTAAATCAACTATACACCAATAAAAAATTTTTTTAAATTACCCGTCATAAACAATTCTCAAGATTGGGAAAAGCCCCACCATTTTCAACCAAACACAAGCAGCCCCTGATGAAACTGCATAATAAAAGGTCACCTGTGTCAAACAAAACTCAAGGTCTCTCACTTCATTAAACAACTAAAAGTAAACATATTTACCCAGTACGACAAGTATTTGGATTTTTACCAACCTACAAGAACATTTTACTACAGTCAATGGTTAGCTATGAAGATATGTATAAGCAATTTTTTTCCTTTTCCTGTAATATGAGAAACTAATGTAGTTAAAGTACTTTAAAAATCAATAAGGGACTTCCCTGGCAGTCCAGTGGTTAAGACTTTGCCTTCCAATGCAGGGGGGTGCAGGTTCGATCCCTGGTCGGGGAGCTAAGATCTCACATGCCTCGCAGTCAAAAAACCAAAACATAAAACCGAAGCAACACTGTAACAAATCCAACAAAGACTTTAAAAATAGTCCGCATCAAAAAAAATCTTTAAAAAAATCAATACATAATAGAAGACAAATTTAATCAAACAAAGTGATGATGAAAAGTGTGTCATGGAGCTAAATGATAAGCCTAAAGATCTGTATAACAATATAGCCTAAAGAACTGTGTAATAGTACAACCAAAAGCACCTGAAGTAGGTTAAGTAGGTTATTTTCTTTTCTTTTTTAACTTTTTAAATTAATTTTTATTGGAGTATAGTTGCTTAGTAGGTTATTTTCTAAAGTTAGGTTATTTCCAAGACTTCCTTGGTGGTCCAGTGGGTAAGACTCTGCACTCCCAACACAGGGGACCCAGGTTCAATCCCTGGTCGGGGAACTAGATCCCACATGCATGCCACAACTAAGAAGTCCACAGGCCACAACTAAGAGCCCACATGGAGCAACTAAGACCCAGTACACCCAAAGTAAATAAATAAATAAATATTTTAAAATAAATAAATAAAGTAAGGTTATTTCCTAAGTATGTTTCTCATTGTTTATAAAGAACTGTGCAACAGGAATAAAATGCAAGCCACCTTTTTAAAAAGGAAAAAGAAACAGATGAAATTAATTTTAATAATATATTTCACTTATCCTAACATATTCAGATTATTATTTCAACATGTAATCAATGCTAAAAAATTATTAATAAGATAATTTATCCTTTTTTTTGTAGTAAGTCTTTGAAATCTATACTTCACAAGTAAAACATTCTGAATTTGGGCTAATCATATTTCAAGTGCTCAACAGCCACATGTAGTAGTTCCCATACTGGACAAAGAACATCTATAACATAAGTGGGCCAAATACAATTTCTAAAGCACAGTTATATAATCAAAAAAAGCCCTAAGTATCTAAGCAAAAGCAAATGTCTTTAGCATAATCTTAAAGGCAGATGTAGGTGTACGATCAGGTCAAAATATAATAATAACAGTTAATACTTACTGAGCATTTCAGTAATGTGACAGACACTATTTTAATTGCTTTTCAAGCATTATCTCATTTGATCAAGCACAAAGGCCTCTGATGTAGGTACTAGTAATACCCCATTTTACAAACAAGGAAACTAAGACACAGGGAAGGTAAATGAAGGTTTAACCCAGGCAGGAGGTTTTACTCAAGAGCTCATGTTCTTAAACACTACGCATGCTATGCTGTAAGGAAAAAAAACAGTTGGTTTATAAAAGATAAAATATGGAATAGTAAAGAAAATTGTTTCTTTTGGAATTAACAGGTTTTTAAAACTGAATCATATCATATAATCCTTTTCCACAAGAAGCTCCAAACTCCAAAAAAAAAAAAGTACAATTTTATTACCACAAATATTTTATTTAACCTTATACTGATAAATTGTTGTTGTGGGTTTTTTTTTTTTTTTTTTGGCCACGTGGCATGTGGGATCTTAGTTCCCCTTACCAAGGATCGAACCCATGCCCCCAGAATTGGAAGCATGAAGTCTTAACCACTGGACCTCCAAGCAAGTCCCAATATACTGATAAATATTTATTTCTACAATATGAATACTTATTCATAACCAGCATTGAAATTTTGTATGTAGTTTTAGCTTTAAAAAAAAGAATAAAAGAATTATTTTATGGTCAAGAAATTTCTAGTTAGTTTATTAATTTCAAGAAGCTGCACTTTTCTTTTTGTGAAACTCATTATATTTCTGATTTTATTATGCTAATTTTATTGCAGACTTCTTTTTAACCATCTCATTCTCTTTTATGATGGGAAGGAAAAGGGCTTTTCTCCCATTCACCTATCATTCCAAGGCATAAAAAAGTATGAGAAGATAAAACAGGCAAAAAAACAGCTAACTTCTTTCCTGTATCTCAAATCCAGGAAAAAGCAGAATACTATGTAATACTGAACATCATATGAGATAGATATACTGTACCCCAAGAATTTTTGCTAAGACAAGATGACAACATTCACTTTCACATGTACATACCCTTGGCAGGGTGATATAAATACTGTCTAATGGTCATAAAAATTTCAGATAAGATGATAGTTAGTTATCTTTTCAGAAAATAACATTCGAAAATACCTGGTCTGAAATAAACAGTCCCATGTTAAAGAAAACCTGTGATCAGAGCTTAAATTGTTTGACCCTTCTGTGTACCTAAAATCACAAGATAACGATAGCCTTGATCCACAGTTGAAGGCCATCGCTGTCTGCACACTAACTTTGACGTTTTCAGGGTGTCACTGGAAAGCTTGATCACACCACCTTCAGTTACATAATAAACCTATCACCATACTGGTTTTAGTATCCCTCCCACATATTCAAAACTTGACAAAGGTGGCCAGATGTAAGAGGGAGCCTTTTAATGGAAGAGCGCATTTGCACAACGTGCCTGAACAGATATTTAGCAACAGAACAGAAAGGTTCAAGAGTCAATCTGCCACAGGCCATAATGAAGAAATTTATCTCAGCTTCCAGAAAATATGTTCATGTCACTTAGATTTTCTCTTTGGTCATTTGAACAACTTTATCAAATATGTAAATGTTTCAGAGAGCCTACAAAGCTTCATCTGTGGGCTTCTTTCATTTTTATTTTTTCCTTTTGACAGCCTGTTATTTATGTTTCAGGCACTGGGTCTGGCCCTTTCATATGCATCATCCCATTTTTTCCCAACTAGCCTATTCAGTTAGTGTTTCTACTTTACAGAAAGGGAGACAGACTCACTGCCCTTTAGCCCAGTCACACAGCTGTTAGATGGGAACTAAGGATGTACCCTCCAGGCAGGGCTTCTGACCTTCCAGTCTCAGCTTCCTTCTACAACTCAAGGACTTCTTTCCTGTTTCATTCCCTACTTACTGACCAATTTATCTACCATGAGTACCTTCATACTCTCAAGTAACAGCCCATACATGAAAGCAAATTCCAATAACATTAAAACATTAAAGGTGGGGATTCCCTGGTGGCTCAGTGGTTAAGAATCGGCAGGGGACACAGGTTTGAGCCCTGGTCCGGGAAGATCCCACATGCTGCGGAGCAACTAAGCCTGTGCACCACAACTACTGAGCCTTTGCTCTAGAGCCCGCGAGCCAAAACTATTGAGCCCACGCCCCACAACTACTGACGCTGCGCGCCTAGAGCCCGTGCTTCGCAACAAGAGAAGCAACTGCAATGAGAAGCCAGAGTACCGCAACAAGAGTAGCCCCCGCTCGCTGCAACTAGAGAAAGCCCGCATGCAGCAGCAAAGACCCAATGCAGTCAAAAATAAATAAATAAAATAAAAAATTTTTAATTATATTAAAAAAACCATTAAAGGTTAATTGTATGGTATGTGAATTATATCTCAATAAAGTTGATGTTAAAAAATAAAAAAATTTTACATGTAAGCATGCTAATAACATCAGCTCTCTAATTATCCTAATAGTAAACCATAGATAGCATGGCTGAATGAAGCCCATAGGTAATCCAAAAACCTAACCTATAACTCATCCCCAAAATGTTTATAGATCAGTCCCTAACTATTGCTAACTTTTAAGACTCTCATTACTTCACTCGTAGATTACCATAAATGCCTCAGCCTCCCCAATTATGATTTTTCTATTCTCCTTCCCACCTTAAATACTCGCAATCACTCTTAAATACTAGCAATCACTCTTAAATACTATTTTCATCATTCTATATCTGTTCAAAAACTTTAATGGTTCCCTTTTCCCTGCTATGTGGAATTCCTCTGCCTAGCTTTCAAGATCTTCCCTAACCTGGCTTCATCACCTCTCATTATTCCTCATCATGTGGGCAAGCAATCTCTTCAGTGTCCTGCGAATACATCAAGCCTTGTGCTGGATGCTGTGCTTTAAATAATCCCATCTTGTTAACCACACATGTTCTTTCCCTCCATCATGGGCTCATCCATCAAGGGTTAGATCAAATCTTACCCTCTCCATGAAGCCCTCTCCCTGACTATTGTATATTGCAGCCTCAGGCAATTCCTATAGTACTTAGGAGTCTTTAATCATCTTTGTATCCCAGCACCTAGTATCTAGGACAGAAAAGACAATCAATAAATGTCTGTTGAATGTAAGTTGTAACATGCTGTGTCAAAATAATTGTGGTTTTTACCCTGTCTGTTCAAACCAGGTGTATTCACTTCACTAGCAATACAAGTAGCAGAGTGCTAAAAATAATGGTGTCAGAGGTTTTCCTTAAGATGAACAAACTAATGAGGTATCAGATGCTCTCATGGCCCCTTTAAGCAATTTCTATATAGGAACTGATAAAACAGGTTCTGTGAATTTGAAGATGGTCTCCTCTAGGAGTTAACAATGCTAAAATCTAAATGACTTTATAATGAACCCATCTAAGTGTTTTTTCCTAAGATGACAATATAATTCAGGGTTCCTTACCATAAAAGAATACTATCTATGAAACAATTATTTATACTATGATATCTTAAGATTAGTGTACATTTATAAATATCTTATTTTCTGACCACTCAAAACAGCTCAAATAAATATAAATACAATAACAATCATTTTTTTTTAAAGCCAATGCTAAAATCTTTCGTGTCACCAGAGAATATAAGGAATTTAGGTCACATCTGTGCTAGATTATAAAGCACAAATATGAATAGTCATTATATACCTAGATTGTTATGACTTTAACACCCAAGATAAAAAAACTTACATTAAAAAGTTTTAAAACAACCCAATAATATTTGAATATATGATTCAAGACAGAGCTTCAACATATATGCTTCAATATACAGCACTTTAAAAAAATTCTAAGAACCAATTCCCCTGTAATTGGCCCTTAACTCACAGAAAATGCCAAAGATAATTACAACCTTCCCCTGGTAAATATAATTCCACAAACCAAAAAAGGCAACAGAAATTCAGTTCAAAGTGAAGGAGGTACATTTAGATACCAACGAGAAGCTCAAGAACATAACACACACTGCGCTTTTTTCTAAAACAATAAACATATTCGGTACCCTTACCTGTTTCTGAAATGTATGTAACAGGATCCTGGTGTCGAATTTTAGCAGGTTTAGAAGACAGTGGCAATTTTTCTGGTCGCTTTTTGGAGTTTTTTACCTGCACTGTCTCCTCTGATTCTGAATCTAAATGAGAGGAAAATTAAAACTTTGAAAAGAAATAGTATAATATAGTGTGTTTTTAAAGTGGGTTTTTTTGTTTTGTTTGTTTTTTGGCTGTGCCATCCATCTTTCAGGATCTTAGTTCTCCGACCAGGGATCAAACCTGGGCCCACAGCAGTAAAAGCACCAAGTCCTAACCACTGGACCACCACGGAATTCCCTTAAAGCGGTTATTATTAACCAATTCCTCAAGACCCTTTTCAAGGCAAATCTCTTTTATAAATTCTCATAGGTTGCCTTCTATCCAGTGTTAAGCCTTTGTATTACTTTTCTGTTGCTGCTGTGACAAATCACCACAAACTTAGTGGCTTAAAACAACACAAATGGGGAATTCGCCGGTGGTCCAGTGGTTAGGACTCCGTGCTTCCACTGCAGGGGTCACGGGTTCTATCCCTGGTCAGGGAACTAAGATCTCGCATGCCGCATGAAGCAGCCAAAAAAAACAACAAACCAACACAAATGTATTATCTCACTGTTCTGGAGATTGGAAATCCAATTTGGGTCTCACTGGGCTAAAATCAAGCATCAGGATGGCTGTGATCCTTTCTGGATACTATAGGGAAGAATCCATTTCCTCACCTTTCTAGTTTCTAGTGACTGCTAGCATTCCTTAGCTCATGGCCCCCACTTCCTCCATCTTCAAAGCCTGCAACATTAGGCAAAGTCCTTCTCATGCTGCCATCTCTCTAATTCTCTAACCTTCTTCCATAGTCAATCTCTCTCTAAATCTCTTCTTCTGCCTTCCTCTTCTTTGTGACCACATTGGGCCCATCCAGATAATCTCCCTACTTTAAGGTCATCTGATTATCAACCTTAATGTCACCTACAATTTTAATTCCCTTTTGCCACGTAACCTAACATATACACAGGTTCTAGTAACTAGGGTGTGGACATCTTTGGGGGCCATTATTCTGTCTACCACAATCTAATCACCTATAGCACTTAAATATAAATCAAGACAAAGTATAAATACCTAGTATACGTCTGGTACAAAATAGAGGAGTTTCAGAAACTTTAGTGTCCTTCCTCTTCCTCTCACCATGCATTTTTAAATCCTGTCTCATATTGTTCTAAAATGTATCAAACAATTAAATTTCCACTCTCCCAAAAGATGGAAACTCCTGAGAAATGGTGATATGTACTTATTTCAAATTCTTTACAATTCTATACAGCAGTAAAAGACTCACGATAAACACTCAAGTACTTTTAGAAAATGAGTCAGAATCTTTGCTACCACTGTCAAAATCCTAACAATCTATAAATGCTTCCTTAGGTTACATTTCTAACTTTAAGAATTCATACCAAATAGATCTTCTCCAAAAAAAGCAAAACCTAAAACTTCCTGAGTTCTACTATTATTTTAACATATCATAAAAGGCATGCATAAAAGTGTATGTTCCCTATCTTAAAAGGATAGTTGATCCTTGAACATGGGTTTGAATTGCACATGTCTACTTATACACAGATTTTTTTCAATAAATACATTGGAAAAGCTTTTGGAGATTTGCAACAATTTGAAAAAAGAGACAAACCACGTAGCCTAGAAATATCGAAAAAGTTAATTAAAAAGTATGTTATGAATGCATAAAATATATGTAGATACTAGTCTATCCCTACATAGGTATAAGGTGATCTTTAATATAAAATTAATGTGTTAGTTTTCTGTTTTGTAACTTTGCTTTCAAAGAATCACATTACTATAAAGTATGCTTCTCTATAACTGGAGAAACTGCATATCAGCCTATCTATCATCACAGGTGAGTTTTTTTTAATGTAACAATGTTTCCAATACTGTATTATGAATATGACTGTAATACTGTATGCCAAAATTTTATAACAGATTCATTCATTAGTGCATAGGCTAGGCTATCATGAAGCAATTGTATCAACAACACTAGGCTACCATAAAGCAATCATACTGCTGCTTCTTCATTATTAATGTATGAATCGTTGTATCTGTAAATAAATACGAACTTCCTTTTCACATTATCTTTTCATTTTTGATGTCTAGCATTAGTAATACATATAACATCTACAGTCTTTTGTATCATATTAGACAATGTTGATGTAGGTACTAAGAGATGATTCATCTTGTAAACAGATGACATAAACTTACGGTATCAAAAACACAGTACAGTACTGTAAAGGTATTTTCTCTGCCTTAAGATTCTCTTAATAACACTTTCTTTTCTCTAGCTTACTTATTGTAAGAATATAGTAAAAATATATATATAACATACAAAATATGTATTAATTGACTTTTTATGTTATTGACAAGGCTTCTGATCAGCAGTAGGCCATTAGTACTTAAGTTTTGCAGGGAGTCAAGTTATATGCAGATTTTCAACTACAAGGGGGGTTGAAGCCCCAACCCTTGCATTATTCAAGGGTCAACTGTATATTCAAAGTTTTTAAATTGTGTTTGTTCCTTTTTAACTGCAACAAAAAAGGACCAGATCAAAAGCACAAAAATTATATTTTAGATCTTTGTTTCTAAAGCAACATTTTACGGCACTATTTTTCAAATTCAGTTTCTAATAACCTCAGCTGAAAGAGAAGTTAATATGAATATTTAAAAAAATAAACATACCATATTCAAAGTAAGTTTCAGACATGCTGTATATACTATCTCCCCTCCCGAACAAAACTTTAATATATTAACATATTTCGGCTCTGATAAATTCTGTAGTGTAATAAAGTTGTTTTCAACTTTACTAGAACATAGAACCCTCTTCTCACAGCACCTGTTAACATCATAGAGAGCTGTGTGTCTCAGAACATCAGTCTGGAAAACACTGTTCTAACAGATATAAAGTAGTTTTTAAACTTGAAAGCTCCTCAAAAGAAATATTACCTGAATCATAGATGATCCTCTTTTTCTTGTTTGGTTGCTTCTGTTTGAAGTCATCTTCTTTACAAGAACGATTTACCTATAAACATCACAGTATAATTAGAACACAGAGAAGACCATATAACTTAGCTGTTTTTTCCTCATTAGATTTGGGCTCAATAGTTCACAACTAGAGGAACGCTGCCCCCCCAGGAAACATTTCTGCTTGTCATAACTGGGGTGAGGGTGTTACTGGCATATAGTGGGTAGACGAGGGATACTACTAAACATCCTGCAATGCACAGGACAACGAAGAATTATCTCCACAATGAAGAATTATCCTGCCCCAAATGTCAGTAATGCCCAAATTAGGCTAAAGGACAAGCCAGACCCATCATCAAAAAGATAAGAGATAACAGATGCTGGTGTGGATGTGGAGAAAAGGGAACCCTTGTGCATCGTTGGTGGGACTGTAATCAGTGCAGCCACTATAGAAAACAGTATGGAGGTTCCTCAAAAAATTTAAAATAGAACTAACTACCATATGACACAGCAATTCCACTTCTGAGAATATAACCAAAGGAAACAAAACACTAACTTGAAAGGGTATCTGCACCCACATGTGGTAATCACTGTGGTAATCATTTCATAATATATGTAAGTCAAACCATCATGCTGTACACCTCAAACTTATACAGTGGTGTATGTCAATTATTTCTCAATAAAATTTGGGGCGGGGGGAGGAGCAGGGGAGAGAATAAGCCGGATAATAATTGCATCAGATGGCAAAGGCAGGATCGTAGAAAACGCTATATTATTATTCATTTCCACTTTCAACACTAACCCATGTATAACAAAGAGTAAAAGGATATCAGATATTACAAGGCAAGTGCTTCCTGAAAATGAAAAATTGAGACAGAAATAAAAGCTAAGGAGTTGTGGGCCTATCACTACTCATTGCCTGGTGGAAAACTAAATAAAACCAAGGCAAGGGTAATTAATATTTATATTTTTTAGTTATATACACATTTCTAACATATTCATAAGGTATTACTAATATTTTGTATTTTATATTTTATATATTTTATATATTTTGTAGTTATACATCACATTTCTAACACATTCAAATTTTCCCAAACAAAAATCAAGAAAGCAGACAGCAAAAAAACTGACTATAATCAATTACAAGGTAGAAATACGTTTCTATCCATTATAATAAAACTTCAAAAACTTAAGCACAAAAAAAAAAAAACTTAAGCACAATCAACTAGCTTGGAAGAAAATGAGATGAATAAACCACTGTAATTCAAATACACCACCAGACTAGAGGACAGGGTTAGAAACAATGACAATAATTCAGAAGTGAGAGAAAGGGGTATCCCAGGAGGGAGAGAGCCACAGAAGGGGTGTTCCAAATTCTGTCAGTAAACTTAGCCCAAATCTGCGGCTGTCTCCTGAACTATATATGCACAGAAAAACTCGAAGTGCCCAGCTAAGGTTAAAAAAAATTGAACAAAGACTTCAGATGCTGCCCATAACAGAGTGGACAAGAGTTTGGAGTTTGAGTTCAGGCAGGTTAACTGCCTGCTAAACTAAAAGAATTAACACTCTTTGGAGGAAATAACAGAATCCAAAGTTCCTACATTGTAAAATTCACACTATGCAAGGTAAATCCAAAATAACCAGATGTACAAAGAAATAGGAAATGTGACCTGTGATGGTTACTTTTATCTGTCAACTTGACTGGGCCACAAGGTGCCCAGATATTTCATCAAACAAGATCAAATAGAATTTGCCTTGCTAGGTTTTAGACTTGCTTGGCACCTGTCACTCCTTCTTTCTTCTGATTTCTCCCTTTTGAAATGGGAATGTGTATTCTATGCCTGTCCTACTATTATATTTTGGAAGCGCATGCTTTGTCTGGTTTCACAGGTTCACAGCTGGAGAAGAATTTTGTCTCAGGATGCATCATACCTAAGTCTCACCCATATATGATTTAGATGATATTTAGATAAGCCTTTGGACTTCAGACGTTAGAACTGGTGATGCACTGAATTAAGACTTTGGGGGGCTTTAGAATGGAATAAATGTATTTTGCATGCAAAAAGGACATGAATTTTGGGGGACCATTGGCAGAATATTATGGAATGAAAGCTTGTATCCCCCCAAAATTCATACATTGAATCCCTAACCCCCAGTATGGCTGTGTTTGGAGATGGAGTCTCTAAGGAGGTAATTAAGGTTAAATGAAGTCATAAGGGTAGAGCCCTGATCTGACAAGTTAGTGTCCTTATAAGAAGTGAAACCAGAGAACTCACGTGCATACACTCACTCACTCTGTCTCTCAACCTCTCTCCCCACGTGTTCACACCAAGGAAAGGCTATGTGAAGACTCAGCAAGAAGGGAGCCATCTGCAAACCAGAAAGAGAGTTCTCGAGAGAAACTGAATTGACTGGAACCTTAATCATAGACTTCTAGCTTCCAGAACTGTAAGAAAATAAATTCCTGTTGTTTTAAGTCAGCCAGTCTATGGTATTTTATGGTAGCCCAAACTGACTAATACATGACCCACAGACTCAAGATAAAAGGCACTAAACTGAGATGAATCCAGATGTTAGAATTAGTAGGCAATGCTAGAACTGAAAAATACAATACTTAAAACAAAATATTCACTGTATAGGCTTAATAGCAAATTGGAGATGACAGAAGAGTCAAAGAACTTGAGGACAGTAATAGAGAAATTATCCAATCTGAAGTACAGAGGAAAAAAAGAATAAAAATAAATAAGCTGCAATGATCTGTGACGCAATTCCAAAATTCTTTTTTTTTCCATATTTATTTATTTATTTTGGCTGCACCAGGTCTTAGCTGCGGCACACGGGATCTTTAGTTGCGGCGTGAGGACTTCTTAGTTACAGCATGCAAACTCTTAGTTGCGGCATGCATGCAGGTTCTAGTTCCCAGACCAGGGATCAACCCGGGCCCCCTGCACTGGGAGCATGGAGTCTTATCCACTGGACCACCAGGGAAGTCCTGTAATTCCAAAATTGTAATGTGTATATAATTGGAATCCCATAAGAAGAGGAGAGAGATAATGAGGCATAAATATATTTGAAGAAATAATGGCAGAAGTTCTCAAATTTGAAGAAAGATATAAATTTACAGAGTCAAGAAGCTCAGAAACCCTAAACAGTATAAACACAAGAAAATCACACACAGGTATACCATGGGCAAAGCTGAAACCCAAAGATAAAGGGAAAATCTTTTAAAGCAGCATGAGAAAAATAATACATTACATACAAGAGAATACAACATGACCACTAACATCTCACCAGAAAAAATGGAGGCCAAAAAAAGAATGCGACATTTTTAAGTGCTGAAACAAACTGTCAATCCAAAACTCTATATCCAGCAAAAATATCCTTCAAGAATGAAGGCAAAATAAAGACATTTTTAGATAAACAAAAACTTACAGGATTCATTGCCAACAGATCTACTCTACAAGAAACGCTTTAAAAAATTCTTCAGGTTTTAAGAAAATGATATTAGATGGAAATTCAGATCTTCAATAAGAAATGAAAAGCACTAGAAGCAGCAAATACATAGTTAAGTATAAAAGATCAATTCTCCTTTTATTTATTTATTTTTTTGCAGAGCAGAAAACTGAGGTTTTTATTTTAGTCTCATCTAAGAAATAAAAAAAATTATGTGTTTAAATTATAATTTATTGATGATTTTGATGGTTTGCTTATTTTAAATTATTATATGTATTTGTTTATAATTTTAATCTTACATATTTTTAAAATTTTGTTTAATTTTGTTTATCTTATTAATTTAAGGTAAGTTTTTATTGAGAAATAATTGACATGTAACATTATATTAGCTTCAGGTGTATAACATGAAGATCTGATATTTGTATATATTGCAAAATGATCATAAGTCGTTAACATCCATCACCACACGTGGTTACAAATCAATTTTCCTCTTTTAATTTCTTCAAAATAAGGTCAGTTTACAGCAATAATTATTACACTGAGTGTGGAGTATTAATATATGTCGATATAAGACATATGCCAATTAGGGCATAAAGGATGGGGTGGTGGTAATCAGACCTGTAGAGTTGCAGAATGCTTACATTTTACACAAAGTGGAACAATATTAACTCAAATACACTATTGTAGTCATTGCCTGCTTTTCATAGTGACGTTATATCTTAACTTCTCTGAGGCCCAAGGAGGACAGGAAAAAGAATAAAGCTTTCCTCCAAAGCCTTCCCTCACCAGAAGCCCAATACCATTCACCTGGCACTCCTGTCTTTATGAGCAAATTTTGGTCTTAAAACACAAAGTTTTAACAACTAAAAAGGGTTCCATGTCTAGTGAAGGAAAACACCAAGCGATGAATGCAGTAAGCTATATTAACCAGAAATAAGTAATACCTTATTACTTTTCTTCTTCCTCTGCTGAGTTGAAATCTATATTTACTCGAGACTCCAAATATATCAAATCTCAGAACTGAGTTTATTTTATACAATTCAATATTGTATCTGGAAAACTGACCTTGATTTCCTTTATTCCTTTCTTCGCTTTTCTGGTTTCTTCAGCAGACTTCGTTTTCTCATTCTTCTTTGCTGTTTCACTTACAACTTTCTTTCCACTTGGTATAACCCCAAAGAATTTTCGAATATCCTAGAAGCAAAAAAGGAGAATCATAAACAAACATTAACTGCACAAAATTCTAATTTCAATTGTAAAAAGGAACAACTCTCCACACACACTGGTTTACTCTCAGTAATTTCTTCATAATGAGATAGTTCCACGTGTGCAGCAGCATTCTTTCTATATGCAAAAGTTAACTGATAAAATTACCTCAGTTAAAAATAATGTGTCCAGGGACTTCCCTAGCAGTCCAGTGGTTAGGACTACTCACTTTCACTGCTGAGGGCCCGGGTTCAATCCCTGGTTGGGGAACTCAGATCCCACAAGCCACGTGGTGTGCATCCCCCCGCCCCCAAAAAAAGATTTAAAACTAGTGTGCCTAATGAAAAGTAATATTAATTCTCAGAATCTGGCCAAAAATAGGGCAAAAATAAACAAAGGAAATTTTTCCTAATGACAGCACAACTACTAAAGAGGCAAGTAACAAGCATTTATTGATCATGTATGCACATACCCCATCATCTCGGGCATAGTAGGTGAAAAGACAAAGAGTTGAAGAACATAATCCTTGCCTATGGGATTTTGTTTTTAATATTTATTTATTTATTTGGTTACACTGGGTCTTAGTTGCGGCAGGCAGGCTCCTTAGTTGCACCTCCAAGGCTCCTTAGTTACGGCATGCATGTGGGATCTAGTTCCCTGACCAGGGATCGAACCCGAGCCCCCTGCACTGGGAGCATGGAGTCTTATCCACTGTGCCACCAGGGAAGTCCCGCCTATGGGATTTATACTCCAGTTTGAGAGAAGAATAACTCTCAGAACCCTGATCATTTAAGACCTTAATAACTAAGAACCTTGAAATTATTTTCCTTTACATGATTTTTCCAAATTCTGAAGAAAAAATTTTGACAATACTTTCTTCAATTACTCTACCCCGTGTTAAACAACAGAATCAAATTAATCATACTGAAACACTTACAATGTAATTTACAATTAATATCACTCATCTTTCTTATCCTTCGCATACATATTCTTCCCTACCCTTTTATATTTTAGCTTTGAAGAAACTGTGGTATAGAGAACAGGGAATAGACCTTAGAATGAGAAACCTCTGGTATGAATCTCTGCTCTAGTGCCTTCTAGCTGGGTGACCCTGAGCAAGTTACTTTAATCTGTTTTCTCATCAGTAAAGTGAGACTAATACTCTCTACACTTTATGAGGATTAATCATGCATCTGTCACAATATTGGCTCAGGAAAAACTTCCCTTCTCTCTCATTTATGAACTATTATCCCTTCATGTCACTGAAACATCTCCATTTACAGTTGTCTCTGCTCACAGGCAAGGGTATAAGGAACAAAGTATAGTGAGAATTTAGGATCTGAATTCCAAAGGATGGGCTCAAGAGCCTGTTGTATTGTTTTCCCTATTCCTATCCTTAATGGTCATAAGCCTGAGTCTTCAATTCTTTTTACCTGTTCCAACCTATCTCTATTGTAGTGAGGAAAATGCCTGTTAAAAGTACCTTACCAAGTGGAAGAAAGGTAACAACTTTTCTCCTAGATCCTGGCAGTAATTGTCAAACCCTTAAAATGTCAAAAATCCCAAACAAGTGTGTTATACAAAGACACACACACACACAGCTTTGTGGTTAAGGCAATAAAGAAAACAGATAAATGAGGTACACAGACATGTTAATTTTTTTTGAAAGGTTACAGACTTCCCTAGTTTTATACCCTCTTTTGTAAATTTCTTAATATAAAAAAGTCACAAATCCATCCTAATAAAATCTAAGTCTAAAAAATACTGTTAAAAAAATAAATAAATAAAAAATACTGTTTGCAGAATGGATACCTCAGTTATGAAACTCAGACATTTGTGTCAGGTGCTAAAGAAAAGTTAGAGGAATCAGAAAGCCACAGTCTTCCATATAATTTGCAAAGAATTGAGTTTGAGGCTAACAACTACTTACTTTATTGCTTCTGGAGGAAATGAGAGTTTCACATTGGAGTTTCACTTTTGAAATGACCAAGTGAGTCTTCATTCAAACAGTGGTGATTTTTTAAACACATACAAACACATACACACACACACACACACACACACACACACACACACACACTGACACAGCACACATGTACCATGGAAATATCAAAACTAAATATTAATAATCAGCTTAAAGTCAATGGTGGTTTTCCATCTGTGTTGGAACCACGAATACTTAAAAAAGCAAGAGGAAGAAAACAAAATATAATTCAGGAAATGGAACTGTTGGTAACGTTGAGCTCTCTGATTTTTGTCTGTTCCATACTGCCAATCCTCAGCATTGTTGCCACCTTTCCTCCCTAAGTAATTCTTCCTATTCACAACCCCTTTCCTTTCCTTTCCCTTTATTCTACCCTACTCTCCCACTCCCCATGCCCTTATACTCTGATGGCAGCTGAAAAATTAAATTACAGCATCCTGATCTAACTCAATATACATTAAAAATCTAAACTTTTGGAAAAGAATTTACATCAGAATGAAAGCGATTCTACTCACACCTTTTTAGGGATTATCTCTAGTGTGAGCAGCCATCTGCTGTATGAACATTTAAGAGCCAAAGTCACCAATTTGACTTTAATTTGTAGTGTGACTTCACCTCACTCTTTTTTTTTTTTTTTTTCTTCTGGTACGCGGGCCTCTCACTGTTGTGGCCTCTCCCGTTGCCGAGCACAGGCTCCGGACGCGCAGGCCCAGCGGCCATGGCTCACGGACCCAGCCGCTCCGCAGCACGTGGGATCTTCCCGTGTTCCCTGCATCGGCAGGCGGACTCGCAACCACTGCGCCACCAGGGAAGCTCCACCTTACTCTTAATTCACATTCCCTGCCTGGTATTCCAGGTCTTCGAAGACTAGTGACTAATCGAACTCCCAAATAATGGATCTAGACATCACTCTTACCTGCACGGAATAATTCTTGCTGAGTATATTAGTAAGGAACAAATTTTTAAGTTTACTTTTATAATCTTAGCAAAGGGAAGTCCTTCCAAGCAGAACATGAAGGCTAGAAACCACCCATAAAGAAAGATTTGACTGCATAAAAATAAAACAAAAGATGCCATAAACAAAGTTAAAATATAAGCAACTAACAAGAAAATATCTACAACATGTTATATATAAGAGGGCTCCTACAAATCAATAAAAAATAACCCAGTAGAAAAATGAGTAAAAGCTACCAGTAGACAAATTATAAAGAAATGCAAATAACCAACAAACATAACAAAAGATGCTCAACTTCACAAATAATAAACAGATAAATTAGAACTTGATTATATTTCCCTAAGCGTTAAAAGACTGATAATGCCCAGATATGTCAAAGTTGTGGGGAAACATGCTCACATACTACACTGCTAATAAAAGTAAAAATTGGTGGGGGGGGAGAGGGGGAAGATGGCGGAAGAGTAAGACGCGGAGATCATCTTCCTCCCCACAGATACATCAGAAGTGCATCTACACGTGGAACAACTCCTACAGAACACCTACTGAACGCTGGCAGAAGACCTCAGACCTCCCAAAAGGCAAGAAACTCCCCACGTACCTGGGTAGGGCAAAAGAAAAAAGTATAAACAGAGATAAAAGAATAAGGACGGGACCTGCACCAGTGGGAGGGAGCTGTGAAGGAGGAAAGGTTTCCACACACTAGAAGCCCTTTCCTTCGTGGGCGGAGACTGCGGGTGGCGGAGGTGGGGAACTTGGGAGCCGCGGAGGGGAGCGCAGCCACAGGGGTGTGTAGGACAAAGCTGGGAGATTCCCGCACAGAGGATCGGTGCCGACCAGCACTCACCAGCCCTACAGGCTTGTCTGCTCAGCGTGGGCTAGGAGCTGAGGACTTGCAGCGTGAACACTGCCTGAAGGGGTTAGTGCACCACAGCTACCGGGAGGGAGTCCGGGGGGAAAGTCTGGACCTGCCGAAGAGGCAAGAGACTTTTTCTTCCCTCTTTGTTTCCTGGTGCGCGAGGAGAGGGGATTAAGAGCGCTGAACGCTGCTTAAAGAAGCTCCAGAGACGGGCGTGAGCCGCGGCTAACAGCACGGACCCCAGAGACGGGCATGAGACCCTAAGGCTGCTGCTGCCGCCACCAAGAGGCCTCTGTGCGAGCACAGGTCACTCTCCACACCTCCCCTCCCGGGAGCCTGTGCAGCCCACCACTGCAGGGTCCCGGGATCCAGGCACAACTTCCCCGAGAGAACGCACGGCGCACCTCAGGCTGGTGCAACGTCACACTGGCCGCTGCCGCTGCAGGCTCGCCCCGCACTCCGTAACCCTCCCTCGCCCCAGCCCGAGTGAGCCAGAGTCCCCGAATCAGCGGCTTCTTTAAGCCCGTCCTGTCTGAGTGAAGAACAGACGTCCTCCAGCGACCTACACGCAGAGGCGGGGTAATTCCAAAGCGGAGCCCCGGGAGCTGTGCGAACAAAGAAGAGAAAGGGAAATCTCTCCCAGCAGCATCAGGAGCAGCGGATTAAATCTCCACAATCAACTTGATGTACCCTGCATCTGTGTAATACCTGAATAGACAACGAATCATCCCAAATTAAGGAGGTGGACTTTGAGAGCAAGATTTATTATTTTTTCCCCTTTTCCTCTTTTTGTGAGTGTGTATGTGTATGCTTCTGTCTGAGATTTTGTCTGTATAGCTTTGCTTTCACCATTTGCCCAGGGGTTCTATCCATCCGTTTTATTTTTACTTTTTTAAAAAATTCTTTTCTTAATAATTATTTTTTTATTTTAATAACTTTATTTTATTTTACCTTACTTTTCTTTTATCCCCTTCCTTCCTTCCTTCCTTCCTTTCTTTCTCTTTCTTTCTTTCTTTCTTCTTTTTCTCCCTTTTATTCTGAGCCATGTGGATGAAAGGCTCTTGGTGCGGCAGCCAGGAGTGAGTGCTGTGCCTCTGAGGTGGGAGAGCCAACTTCAGGACACTGGTCCACAAGAGACCTCCCAGCTCCACATAATATCAAACAGCGAAAATCTCCCAGAGATCTCCGTCTCAATACTAACACCCAGCTTCACTAAACGACCAGCAAGCTACAGTGCTGGAAACCCTATGCCAAACACTAGCAAGACAGGAACACAACACCACCCATTAGTAGAGAGGCTGCCTAAAATCATAATAACTCCACAGACACCCCAAAACACGCCACCTGGCGTGTGGGCAGACGTGGACCTGCCCACCAAAAAGACAAGATCCAGCCTCATCCACCAGAACACAGGCAATAGTCCCCTCCACCAGGAAGCCTTCACAACCCACTGAACCAACTTTAGCCACTGGGGAGAGACACCAAAAACAACAGGAACTACGAACCTGCAGCCTGCAAAAAGGAGACCCCAAACACAGTAAGATAAGCAAAACGAGAAGACAGAAAAACACACAGCAGATGAAGGAGCAAGATAAAAACCCACCAGACCTAACAAATGAAGTGGAAATAGGCAGTCTACCTGAAAAAGAATTCACAATAATGATAGTAAAGATATCCAAAATCTTGGAAATAGAATAGAGAATATGCAAGAAACATTTAACAAGGACCTAGAAGAACTAAAGATGAAAGAAGCAACGAAGAATAACACAATAAATGACATTAAAAATACTCTAAAAGGGATCAATAGCAGAATAACTGAGGCAGAAGAACGGATAAGTGACCTGGAAGATAAAATAGTAGAAATAATTACTGCAGAGCAGAATAAAGAAAAAAGAATGAAAAGAACTGAGGACAGTCTCAGAGACCTCTGGGACAACATTAAATGCACCAACATTCGAATTATAGGGGTTCCAGAAGAAGAGAAAAAGAAAGGGACTGAGAAAATATTTGAAGAGATTATAGTTGAAAACTTCCCTAATATGGGAAAGGAAATAGTTAATCAAGTCCAGGAAGCACAGAGAGTCCCATACAGGATAAATCCAAGGAGAAACACGCCAAGACACATACTAATCAAACTGTCAAAAATTACATACAAAGAAAACATATTAAAAGCAGCAAGGGAAAAACAACAAATAACACACAAGGGAATCCCCATAAGGTTAACAGCTGATCTTTCAGCAGAAACTCTGCAAGCCAGAAGGGACTGGCAGGACATATTTAAAGTGATGAAAGGGAAAAACCAGCAACCAAGATTACTCTGTCCAGCAAGGATCTCATTCAGATTTGATGGAGAAATTAAAACCTTTACAGACAAGCAAAAGCTGAGAGAGTTCAGCACCACCAAACCAGCTTTACAACAAATGCTAAAGGATCTTCTCTAGGCAAGAAACACAAGAGAAGAAAAGGACCTATAATAACAAACCCAAAACAATTAAGAATGGGAATAGCAACATACATATCGATAATTACCTTAAATGTAAATGGACTAAACGCTCCCACCAAAGACACAGACTGGCTGAATGGATACTAAAACAAGACCCATATATATGCTGTCTACAAGAGACCCACTTCAGACCTAGGGACACATACAGACTGAAAGTGAGGGAATGGAAAAAGATACTCCATGCAAATGGAAACCAAAAGACAGCTGGAGTAGCAACTCTCATATCAGACAAAATAGACTTTAAAATAAAGACTATTACAAGAGACAAAGAAGGACACTACATAATGATCAAGGGATCGATCTAAGAAGAAGATATAACAATTGTAAATATTTATGCACCCAACATAGGAGCACCTCAATACATAAGGCAAATACTAACAGCCATAAAAGGGGAAATCGACAGTAACACATTCATAGTAGGGGACTTTAACACCCCACTTTCACCAATGGACAGATCATCCAAAATGAAAATAAATAAGGAAACACAAGCTTTAAATGATATATTAAACAAGATGGACTTAATTGATATTTATAGGACATTCCATGCAAAAACAACAGAACACACATTTTTCTCAAGTGCTCATGGAACATTCTCCAGGACAGATGATATCTTGGGTCACAAATCAAGCCTTGGTAAATTTAAGAAAATTGAAATTGTATCAAGTATCTTTTCCGACCACAACGCTACGAGACTAGATATCAATTACAGGAAAAGATCTGTAAAAAATACAAACACATGGAGGCTAAACAGTACACTACTTCATAACGAAGTGAACACTGAAGAAATCAAAGAGGAAATCAAAAAAATACCTAGAAACAAATGACAATGGAGACACGACGACCCAAAACCTATGGGATGCAGCAAAAGCAGTTCTAAGAGGGAAGTTTATAGCAATACAATCCTACCTTAAGAAACAGGAAACATCTCGAATAAACAACCTAACCTTGCACCTAAAGCAATTAGAGAAAGAAGAACAAAAAAACCCCAAAGTGAGCAGAAGGAAAGAAATCATAAAAATCAGATCAGAAATAAATGAAAAAGAAATGAAGGAAACGATAGCAAAGATCATTAAAACTAAAAGCTGGTTCTTTGAGAAGATAAACAAAATTGATAAACCATTAGCCAGACTCATCAAGAAAAAAAGGGAGAAGACTCAAATCAATAGAATTAGAAATGAAAAAGGAGAAGTGACTGCAGAAATACAAAAGATCATGAGAGATTACTACAAGCAGCTCTATGCCAATAAAATGGACAACCTGGAAGAAATGGACAAATTCTTAGAAATGCACAACCTGCCAAGACTGAATCAGGAAGAAATAGAAAATATGAACAGACCAATCACAAGCACTGAGATTGAAACTGTGATTAAAAATCTTCCAACAAACAAAAGCCCAGGACCAGATGGCTTCACAGGCGAATTCTATCAAACATTTAGAGAAGAGCTAACACCTTCCTTCTCAAACTCTTCCAAAATATAGCAGAGGGAGGAACACTCCCAAACTCATTCTACAAGGCCACCATCACCCTGATACCAAAACCAGACAAGGATGTCACAAAGAAAGAAAACTACAGGCCAATACCACTGATGAACATAGATGCAAAAATCCTCAACAAAATACTAGCAAACAGAATCCAACAGCACATTAAAAGAATCATACACCATGATCAAGTGGGGTTTATTCCAGGAATGCAAGGATTCTTCAATATACGGAAATCAATCAATGTAATACACCATATTAACAAATTGAAGGAGAAAAACCGTATGGTCATCTCAATAGATGCAGAGAAAACTTTTGACAAAATTCAACACCCATTTATGATAAAAATCCTCCAGAAAGTAGGCACAGAGGGAACTTTCCTCAACATAATAAAGGCCATATATGACAAACCCACAGCCAATATCATCCTCAATGGTGAAAAACTGAAAGCATTTCCACTAAGATCAGGAACAAGACAAGGTTGCCCACTCTCACCACTCTTATTCAACATAGTTTGGAAGTTTTAGCCACAGCAATCAGAGAAGAAAAGGAAATAAAAGGAATCCAAATCGGAAAAGAAGAAGTAAAGCTGTCACTGTTTGCAGATGACGTGATACTATACATAGAGAATCCTAAAGATGCTACCAGAATACTACTAGAGCTAATCAATGAATTTGGTAAAGTAGTAGGACACAAAATTAATGCAAAGAAATCTCTGGCATTCCTATACACTAATGATGAAAAATCTGAAAGTGAAATCAAGAAAACACTCCCATTTACCACTGCAACAGAAAGAATAAAATATCTAGGAATAAACCTACCTAAGGAGACAAAAGACCTGTATGCAGAAAATTATAAGACACTGATGAAAGAAATTAAAGATGATACAAATCGATGGAGAGATATACCATGTTCTTGGATTGGAAGAATCAACATTGTGCAAATGACTCTACTACCCAAAGCAATCTACAGATTCAATGCAATCCCTATCAAACTACCACTGGCATTTTTCACAGAACTAGAACAAAAAATTTCACAATTTGTATGGAAACACAAAAGACCCCAAATAGCCAAAGCAATCTTGAGAACGAAAAACGGAGCTGGAGGAATCAGGCTCCCTGACTTCAGACTATACTACAAGGCTACAGTAATCAAGACAGTATGGTACTGGCATAAAAACAGAAAGATAGATCAATGGAACAGGATAGAAAGCCCAGAGATAAACCCACGCACTATGGTCACCTTATCTTTGATAAAGGAGGCAGGAATGTACAGTGGAGAAAGGAGAGCCTCTTCAATAAGTGGTGCTGGGAAAACTGGATAGGTACATGTAAAAGTATGAGATTAGATCACTCCCTAACACCATACACAAAAATAAGCTCAAAATGGATTAAAGACCTAAATGTAAGGCCAGAAACTATCAAACTCTTAGAGGAAAACATAGGCAGAACCCTCTATGACATAAATCACAGCAAGATCCTTTTTGACCCACTTCCTAGAGAAATGGTAATAAAAACAAAAATAAACAAATGGGACCTAATGAAACTGCAAAGCTTTTGCACAGCACAGGAAACCATAAACAAGACCAAAAGACAAGCCTCAGAATGGGAGAAAATATTTGCAAATGAAGCAACTGACAAAGGATTAATCTCCAAAATTTACAAGCAGCTCATGCAGCTCAATAACAAAAAAACAAACAACCCAATCCAAAAATGGGCAGAAGACCTAAATAGACATTCCTCCAAAGAAGGTATACAGACTGCCAACAAACACATGAAAGAATGCTCGACATCATTAATCATTAGAGAAATGCAAATCAAAACTTCAATGAGATATCATCTCACACCAGTCAGAATGGCCATCATCAAAAAATCTAGAAACAATAAATGCTGGAGAGGGTGTGGAGAAAAGGGAACACTTTGCACTGTTGGTGGGAATGTGAATTGGTACAGCCACTATGGAGAACAGTATGGAGGTTCCTTAAAAAACTACAAATAGAACTACCATATGACCCAGCAATCCCATTACTGCGCATATACCCTGAGAAAACCATAATTCAAAAAGAGTCATGTACCAAAACGTACATTGCAGCTCTATTTACAAGAGCCCAGAGATGGAAACAACCTAAGTGTCCATCATCAGATGAATGGATAAAGAAGATGTGGCACATATATACAATGGAATATTACTCAGCCATAAAAAGAAACGAAATTGAGCTATTTGTAATGAGGTGGATGGACCTAGAGTCTGTCATACAGAGTGAAGTAATTCAGAAAGAGAAAGACAAATACCGTATGCTAACACATATATATGGAATTTAAGGGAAAAAATGTCATGAAGAACCTAGGGCTAAGACAGGAATAAAAACACAGACCTACTAGAGAATGGACTTGAGGATATGGGGAGGGGGAAGGGTAAGCTGTGACAAAGCGAGAGAGTGGCATGGACATATATACACTACCAAACGTAAAGTAGATAGCTAGTGGGAAGCAGCCGCATAGTACAAGGAGATCAGCTCGGTGCTTCGTGACCACCTAGACGGGTGGGATAGGGAGCGTGGGAGGGAGGGAGACGCAAGAGGGAAGAGATATGGGAACATATGTATATGTATAACTGATTCACTTTGTTATAAAGCAGAAACTAACACACCATTGTAAAGCAATTATACTCCAATAAAGATGTTAAAAAAAAAAAGTAAAAATTGGTATAACCTTTCCAAGACAATCTAACAATATCTATCAAAATTTTAAATGTGCATACCCTTTGTCCCAGTAATTTCATTTCTAAAGGAAATGGTGAAAGAAATAGTTTTATTTCGGGAACCAAAGGAGAGTAGTAATTCACTCTTCTTACTTTCTTTTTTAATAGTTACTAATTGAACAGGTCAGTTCAAATAAGACAAAAGATTTAGGCAAAAATTACATAAAAATTAAAACAAATTTTAGCACACACAGCTAATAGTAACAAGTTAAGTTTTTCACACTTTTACTTACAGCTACTGGACATAGATTTATCTCTTCTGATGTTTCTGTGAGGTATAAAGGCAAATAGAATGATTTATCTCCATTTTATAGGTAAGTAAGTGGAATTAAGTCAGACAAAAAAAAGCTTTTTGTCAGTTTTGCCACTTACTTCCAGACACTTGGGATGAATTACTTAATTTCTCTGGCCCTTACTTTCCTCGTAATGCCACTTACTCCACAGGATTCCTGTGGGGATTAGAAGAGATGACACAACAGAATGGAACCTAGTCCTCTGATTACAAATCCCTTTCATAGTTCTCTACTTGACCATGACTGCTCCCTCATAGTTTTACCATAATTCTAAGGATCTATGCAAAAGTAGCCATACTCCACAACTAGCAATATGGCCTTTCCATTCTCATTATTCCTGATACATTTGGTCCTTGTGTGAACACAAACAGGAAAATGCCCTCATGAGGCTACCTGGGAGATAAATTAATATATAAAGAATTAAATACAAAACAGTGCTAAGACAGAGCTAAATCACAAAACTGTAAGAGCACCAGAAGCCCCTAACACAGAGAGCCTCAGGGACAGTTGACCAAAAGAAGCAACACCTGAAATGGGTCCCAAAATGATTAGTAGGAGATACTTTTGATAGTCATAGTAATCTGAGTTTGAAAACATTGCTGTAAGTTCCATACAGCAGGCCTGTCTAGCTTACTCACCTCTGTATCTCAAGTACAGGGCCAACAGCTCAGATAAGCAGATGCTTAATTAATAATGGTTGAACACATGAGTGGTTATTCCTAAGGTCACTGACCTTCACACCTGGGCTCAGAAAGAGACGTTCTTAATTATGTAAAATGAAATTCATGGTAAATTTGTTTTTAAAGATTGTGTATTCAAATAATCTTTATTTGAGACTAATTTTTTGCCATCACTTTACCTATTGCACTTTGTTTTAAGAAACTTTAAGTGGGTATTAACACTTATTGTGTATTATTACTTCTATCATATAGTACTCTCTTGTCATATTACAATATTGTGGCTACAAAAAGCAAAAACACTTTCACTTTTAGTATAATACTTCCTCTTCTTCAGGGCTTTTTCCTGAAGCCTATTAATGGCTCTCCATGAACCCTAAGTTAAAAACTTCTGATTCACATATTCACAAGCTAACTCACATCCATCTCAACGTCAGTACCACTTAAAAACACACTGCTACCTGCTAAATCTTGTCTCGACTCAAGACCTCTGAGCTCCATATCCATGTAGCCGATAGTCTGTCATCTCCACCCCTACCAAATGCCCCAAAGGTGCCTCCAGCTCATAACGTCCAAAACTAAGCCCATATTTTAGAGGCTTGCTTCTCTCTCTTTATTTCCCTCCTCAATGCATAGCACCACCATT
This sequence comes from Stenella coeruleoalba, assembly GCF_951394435.1. Taxonomy (NCBI): domain Eukaryota; kingdom Metazoa; phylum Chordata; class Mammalia; order Artiodactyla; family Delphinidae; genus Stenella; species Stenella coeruleoalba. The sequence goes on from NC_137149.1 coordinate 63,499,357, forward strand.
AACCAAAAACAGAAAAATGAGCACTGTTTTTCCTCCTCATTCTGACCCTCCACCTAATCAACCAACCCAACCTAATCTCCCAAATACTGCTGTCTTCTTTCCTCTATTTCTGTTGCCAGTGCCCTGATTTAGGGCTTCATTTATTTACTTTTTTAACAAACCCTTAAATAGGACTTACTCTGTGCCAGACAATGATTTAAACACTTAAAAAAATTAATTTAATCCACAGAACAAATCTATGACATTCTTTAACTTTAATTCACAGATGAAAAAACTGTGAATGACAAGGCATTTTCTAGTAAAAGTTTTGAAATTTAAATGCTCTTAAGTGTAAGCAAAAAAAAAAAAAAAAAAAAAAAAGATTTATTGCACTCTCCTACCCTAAGGTGTAACTAACAATTCTACAACACTATTAAAGAGAAGCATCGCCTATCAGGCAACCCAAATGCAATTTTAATATGCATAAGTCAAAACAAAGTACCAGACCTCGCTGGTACTCAAAAAAATCATGCATTTTTTAGAATTTTCTAACTTGGTTGATTATAAATCTATTAATAGAGATGAAAAAAATTTTTTTGCAGTAAATACTCCTAAACCTGCACAAAGTAAGCCATCATAATGACCTTTTAACTTTAAAAAGTCAAAGTACAAAAGCTGATATATATCAACTTTGAAGTATAACCAAACAGCTCTTATAACTTTTTTCCACTGCTAATGGGCTCAACCAACCAACAAGTTGTTTGTGCCTACCAAAAATGCAAAGAGAAAGCAAATCATGCCACCGTGTTCACTTACTTTGACAAGTACAGGATTTTATGCAAAATAAGTACTGCAGTGCTCTGTGGGGTAGCTACCAAAATATTACATTTTGGCTTTACTTCTCTATTTTGAAAGTAAAGAAATATAAATATTTCTGATTAATATTTTTAAGTCCTCTACCAAATCCACAAGCAGAAATTGATTATCACCAACACACTTCACAAAACCTATCCAAATGTAAAAATCTTTTATCTTTAAAACCACTTAAATGCAAAATTATACATCTGACTAATATTGTATATTGATAGCAGCACAGAAGAGAGAAATGAAATAATTTTAAAATAGTTAAAATTATATTATACTTTAAAAACAACAGGTAATTTGTTAGAATGTAGTCCCTTAAGGTCAGGAAGAAGACAGATCCTTCTTGCCACTCCTATTCAACACTGTGGCAAAAAAAAAAAAAAAAAAAAACTAATTAGGCAAAAAATAAATTATAAAAGGGGCACCTAGATTGGACAGGAAGAAGAAAAATTATCTTCATTTGCCGATGAAACGATCTTAAATGGAGAAAATCCTAAGGAATTCACTAAAAAACTATTAGAACTACAAAATGTGTTCTCCAAGGTTGCATGACACAAGATCAATATACTAAAACCAATTATATTTCTATACTTTTGCAATGAACAATCCAGAAATGAAATTAAGAAAACAATTCCAGGACATCCCTGGTGGCGCAGTGGTTAAGAATCTGCCTGCCAACGCAGGGGACACGGGTTCGAGGGAAGATCCCACATGCCGCAGAGCAACTAAGCCCGTGCACCACAACTACTGAGCCAGCGCTCTAGAGCCCACAAGCCACAGCTACTGAGCCCAGGTGCCACAACTACTGAAGCCCGCGTGCCTAGAGCCCATGCTCTGCAACAAGAGAAGCCACTGCAATGAGAAGCCCGCGCGCCACAACGAAGAGTCGCCCCCCACTCGCCACAACTAGACAAAGCCCGCGCGCAGCAACAAAAACCCAACACATTATAAAACGGTGACAACACTGCTCCGGGAGATCATTCACATAGTAAACTACAATGTGAAAGGTCTCCCCCAGAATGCTGCAATGAAGCAGCTTAGATGTAGTCAGACTCTCTTTGACAGCTCTTCAAAAAGGCTTTCCCTTAAGTCTCATGCATGTTTAATTCAAACTTATGCATATTTTCAATAAATAACTATGCCAGCCAATGAATTATATATGTTGATTTCTTAAAAACGGCATCTTTCAAGTTTTATTCACATTTTGAGCAAATAATTAAATCCTCGTAGCAATTCAAATCATTTACCTGGCTACTTTTTATTCTGTTTATTTTAATTTCATTTCGATTCCTTTAATAGACATTATATTCACATGGTTCAAAAATTCAAATGGGTGAAATGTCTCCCTCCCACCATGCCTCTCAGACACACATTTCCCATCTTTAGAGGCAACAAATGTTATCAGTTAGTTCCTTGTGTATCCTTCACATCTTCAAGCAAAATAGGCATATTCTTTTCTCTCCTTTCCTACATAAAGTGGTAGCATACTTTACATATTGTCCTGCACCTTCTTTTTTCACTTATCTTGGCAACTGTTTCACATCAGGGCATAAAGTTTTCTCCTTTTTAATGGTTGCGTAGTATTCCGTTTTGTGGATATACAGTATGTTATTCCTTTGATAACTTTAATTGGAAAAGATTTGAGAAAAAGATGCAGCTCCCAGGGCAAGAGTTGCTAACCCTGCACCTGTAGAAGGGCTTCAGAAGATATGCAAATCCCCTAAAATGGTGTGTATGTATCCATATGTATTTCTGTGGGCAGAAAACTTGCATACCATTCACCACAACATCAAAGAAAGCTGTGACCCAAGCAAAAGTTAAGAACTACTGTACAATATAACTTGTGCATAGGTGTTCAATAAGCATAGGTTGAACAGAATTCTGGTCTAGGCTTCTGCTAATTTTTGTACTACAAGACAGAAGGACTAAATTAAACACTAATATAATCCAAAACTCTTATGTACTTTATAGAACCTTTTCCCCACTTGTTTTCTGAGAAGGGCTTTATTTTTCCTATGCACTATGAACAGGAGTACTAAGAGGGAAAAGAACCAATCATTTAAAGTAACTGAATAATCAAAAGTTGAATAAATAAGCTGTTGTTCACCATAACTGACAACATCAGAGGCATCTTTGATGTCCCTTAAAACTCTTTGTAATGTTTCATAGAGTCCTTCCTGAGAAAATTAGATCATTAGTAACATAGTTGTATACTTCCTACCACATGCCAGGAAACAGAACAGAAGCTTTACATTTATTATCTTGTTTAATGCTCAAGACAATCACTTAAGGCAGCTATATTTCCCCCCTTTTACAGGTAAGGAAACAGAGGATTTAAGAGGTTAAAGTTAAGATATTTACTTAATCAGAACCACTTAACCATTAAATGGGAGAGCAAGACCAAAACATTGCCTCACTCTCACCTTCAAGACTCCAAATCTCATGAACTTTACACAATTACCATAGTGCCTGAAGTCCAAAATGCAATTTTGATCATTATAGGGAGGTGGTATAATGCACTGAAGGGTTTTTTTTAAAGATTACTTTTAACATCAGGTGATAAGCGATGACAGCTGTCAAATGCATTACAGCTGTTTCTACCAGGTTTTTTGTTTTTTCTCCTGGTAAACCGTGTTATCCCTTTGATTTCTATGAACTCATCTAAACAAAATAAAACATCCTTCTCATGCCATCGATTTCAAAACGGCTCTGTGATGAGCATTTCGCTGAGCTGTTAATCATGAAAGTTGAAGGCCTAAGACAACTTTTTCATTAGAAAGGAAAGTCTGTTACATTCTTCTCCTTCGAGACCCAAAGCCTGAAGTCAACGCTTTAGGCAGGACTCAAACCGAGGTTCGAGGCAACACTGAACAGGAAAAGCAACTGTACCGCTGAGCCCCCAAATCACCTTCATTACTCCCTTCCTTTCTCCCTTCCCCCACGAGTGGAAAAAACTGCTGCGCAGCACCAAGAGCCCTGAGCGCTGGCTGCGGCTGAGAGCTGAAGCCCGCGGTGCAAGGAAAGCTGTGAGACCAGTGCCTAGTTTGTGGCCCCTTTCTTGCCTTCGCTCCCCTCCGAAGCCACGCATCGCGATCCTCCCCGACCCTCCATGCCAGGAATGCCAGGTCCACGCCCAGCCTGCAAACTCTCCCCAGCCCCCTGGTCGCATAGCCTCCCCCGGGGGCTCACCATTGCAGCCCACGGATGAAGGCGCGGGCGGGCAGGCCGGCCGGCTGGGGAATCCGTTACCGCGACTCGGGATCCATTCGCGCCAACAACTTCTCCCGCGAAGTGGAAGGAGGTCGAGGCAGCGGCGCCCTGTGATGACGTCACGAGGTGCGCAGCTTCCTGTGGGCCCAGGCCGGGAGGCGGGAGGCGGGAGATGCCACGTGGGCCCAGGTGCAGCCCCCGAGACCCGTAGGCCGCCGCAATCGCGAGGAGAGGCAGGGCCCAGGACCGCGCCCAGATTTGCGTCTTCCGCTTCTCTAAGGGCCTCTCAAGTGGGGAGGTTCTGAGATTGATTTCCCCCGAGGGCGGGCACGTTTAGAGAATGCAATGCCCCCCTCCTTTAAATGTAGCTTTAAAATGTTTCTATTACCAGCCAAAGTAAGACACCTTTTAGGTATACGTTTCACATATTACTTTTTAATATCTATTCTGAAACAAAAATTTCACCAAACAGTACTTACCCCGATTTTTTTTTTTTAATGTTTGACCAGTCGAATTGGTCTTTTCGCCTACTTTTAAGTGGAGACCCACAGTTTGAAAACACATTTAGGACAATTTTATGTTGTATAATTCCAGGGCAAAAAAGACTTTGATAAAATAGTCATTACTACCCACACCATTTTATAAGTGAAAAATATAAGGCCCAAACAAGCTAAGGGTCCTAGCTGGGAATCTAGGCCTCCAAATTCCCAAACCTGCGTGGCTGAGTCCCTCAAAGGGGTGTGTGAAACCAAGACATAAACAAGGTACATCTTCTCCCTAGAAGAACAATGATCCCGAAAGCTTTGGAGTAAACAAGTTTTATATTAATAGATAAGCAACTGAACTGTGGAATAGCATGTGACATTTGCATACAATTTTAAGAGAAGACATGAGGCCTTAAGGAGTTTAATGGGAAGAGCAATATCTCCAGCTTTGGCCCTAGACTTTCAAATCCTTATCCACCCACCCCCTGTTCCGTCTTGCATTTTATCACACCCATATCTCTACAGTGAAAGATAGCAAAGTCTTCAGGAATAAAACAGAGGCTAAGCATGGAGAGCTCCTATTTATTAACTGCCCACTGTCGTATGTGCCAGGCATGCAGCTATGGACTATCCCAGTTTAACTCGTCTAATACCCACAATGACACTGGCTACTATTATTATCCCCAATTTACAAAGGAGTAAACTATAGCTTATGAACAGGGCCTCATTGCATGGGACTCTCGGAAGCCAATATGCTAGGGTTCCTAGCCCCACCACATGCTAATTATGTAACCATGGGCAAGTTACTATGCCTCAAGTTTCCTCAACTGTAAAACAAGGATAATAGTACTATGTTCTTCATAAGGTTATGAAACTGCTCCTGGCACATAAGCAGATAATAATCTTTTTTTTTAAGTCAGCTATTATCATTATTATTACACAAGGTTAGGTATTATCAAGGGAGATGGTTCCAAAAATGAACTTATCTACACCATAATTTTACTCAGGAAAATACTTGATTGGGGAGGAGGGGAGTCATTAGATCCTTTGAGAAATCAATAATCTACGAAGCTACTCCCCAGAAAACTGTACATAGCAGACACATCACATAAATTTTTGCCTATAACTTAAGAGAACCTAAACCAATTTACAATGTTCATTGTGTTATAAATAAGCAAATAAGATGTATATTAAATGTTTTACATATCTTTTACATTATATTACTTTAAACTTTTGCATTCCTTTTTTAGTATTTTGAAGCCTTCCTTGAATTCAGGTGAGAATTAAGTCAGAAGACTATAACTTCCAGAAAGATACTGAACTGAATTTGTTGGATTGTTTTCTTTTTTCCTCAATAAATTTATTTATTTATTTGTGTGTTTATTTATTTATTTTTGGCTGCGTTGGGTCTTTGTTGCTGCACAAGGGTTTTCTCTAGTTGCGGTGAGCGGGGAATACTCTTCACTGCAGTGAGCGGGCTTCTCATTGCAGTGGCTTCTCTTATTGCAGAGCACGGGTTCTAGGCCCACAGGCTTCAGTAGTTGTGGCGCGTGGGCTCTAAAGCACAGTAATTGTGGCGCACGGGCTTTGTTGCCCCGTGGCATTGGATTGTTTTCTTTAGGAACATTTTTTTTTTTTTTTTTTTTGTGGTACGCGGGCCTCTCGCTGTTGCAGTCTCTCCCGTTGTGCAGCACAGGCTCCGGATGCGCAGGCTCAGCGGCCATGGCTCACGGGCACAGCCGCTCCGCGGCATGTGGGATCTTCCCGGACCAGGGCACGAACCCGTGTCCCCTGCATCGGCAGGCGGACTCTCAACCACTGCGCCACCAGGGGAGCTCTCTTTAGGAACATTTACTTGGAAATATTCTATCTCAAAAATGTACCAGGACTTCCCTGGTGGTGCGGTGGTTAGGAATCCGCCTGCCAATGCAGGGCACATGGGTTCGAGCCCTGGTCAGGGAGGATCCCACATGCCGCGGAGAGGCTAGGCCTGTGCACCACAACTACTGAGCTCGCGAGCCACAGCTACTGAGCCCATGAGCCACAACTACGGAGCCCGCGTGCCACAACTGCTGGGGTCCGGGCGCCTGGAGCCCGCACTCCACGAGAGGCGGGGCTGCCACAGTGAGAGGCCTGCGCACCACAGCGAGGAGTAGCCCCCACTCGCTGCAACTAGAGAAAGTCCATGCACAGCAACAAAGACCCAACACAGCCATAAATAAATAAATAAATAAAATAAAAATTTTTTTTAATGTTCCAGATTTAAAACGGCTGTATATGCTTTGATACTTCTCCCCAAATGTGGGCTGACCTGTGACTGATTTGATCTAAGAATATGGTGGGAATGATACTATGACGGTTCCAAATGTAAGCTTTAAGAGGACCAGCAACTCTCATCTTGCTCTCTTGAAGCCCTGAGCCACCATGTAAAGCAGGAGAAGGGGCCAGTTGAGCCCAGGCTTACAGCCATCTCCACCAGGTACCAGGCTTGTAAGTGAAACCATCTTGGACCCACCATACCAGCTGCTAGTCGAATTCCACTAAGTGACCCCAGTCAGCACTACGTAGAGTAGAAAAATCATCTAGTCAAGGCTTGCCTAAATTCTCTGACCCACAGTAGTGTGAGCATAATAAGATTATTGTTCTTTTAAGGTACTAAGTTTGGGGTAGATTGTTGTAAAGTAATAGATAAACAGAAATGTTTTAAAGAACCCAAAGTGTAACAAAAAATAAGCAGGAACAGAATATTCATGCTTATTTTCTCCACTGTGGTGATTTTGATGCATCATTCAACAAATATTTATTGAACATCTGCTGTGTGTCGGCACTTTTTTATGTGCATGCTGGGAAACCATAGTAAACAAGACAGACAGTCCCAGCTTCCCTAAAGTTCATATTTTTGAGGAAAAGAGAAAAATAAGTAAGTAGACAAAAATAAATTCTGTATTTTCAGATAAGGTAAGTGCTATAAAGAAAGACTTCATGAGACTTCAGGCCAAAAGATTGCTATGATCCCATCATTTTACACTTTGTATTTTATGGCCAAAAAAAGAAAAAAAAAGATTGCTATGTGTTTTGTGGCAAAATATGATACTCATTGGTTTCCCATGGCAGAGAAATTTGAAGAGTGCTGAAAAGATTAGCAAACATGATTTTTTTTTAATTTGTCTGTAGGAGAGCAGCAGAGTCTCCTGTTAGGTTTGTTTCTGCATAATAACTGCATCTGGATTTTAACCTTTACAGGGCACTAGTCTATAACAGTGTCTAATTTGAATTTATTCCAGGCAAAAAACCAGCCCCTTCCATCTCTGTGTGGCCTTTCTTCAACAATGAGAATAAAATGATAATAGGTCATAACTACTCCCATCTCTCGGGGGGGGGTTTTGGCTGTGTCAAGCAGTATTAATTCCCCGACCAGCGATGGAACCCGTGCCCCCTGCAGTGGAAGTGCAGAGTCTTAACCACTGGACCACCAGGGAAGTTCCCCATCTCTCACTATTAACTGAAAGACTACAATAATGCATCTCTAAGAAACTGAGGATACACAAAGAAAGAATACAACAAAATAGGGCTGTTGATTTTTAGATAGTTTTTTTAGAGAAGCCCAGAAAGTCATTTTTCGGTGATGTAAACATTAGCTAACAAAGATTCCTTGCATGTTTTCTTGAAAGTATTTTCATAAAAACTGTCTGCTCATGTTTTCCTTAGTCATGCTTTCCTTAGTTCAGCTCTTCTTGGTATAAATGTTTCTGAAACCAGCTGATGAATAAATAAGACCAATAATTCTTTTGTAGAGTAACACTGGTAACATAACACAGCAATTGAATAAATACTGCAGTTTCCAGAATTAAGGGCATCTCTAAAAGCCTAAAATATTTTTTAAATATTTTTTTCTTTTAATAATGGTTTGAGACCTATCACAGAGAAGACCCATCTTAAGGGATATATTATGTATTGGATCTGATCACCTGATGCTCACTGGCCTTCTCTTAATCCTTAAAAGAAAGGGCTTCAAACAAAGCCAATTTTGTGAAAGTTAGGGATCTCTTTCCCTCCTCCACTTAGGGATATATCACTGGTAGAAAAATTGTTGACATTCCCTGAAGAACTCTTTACCTGAAAAGTTAGAATATTGACAGTGATATCTCTACTAGTATGTTTCTAAATGTGTGAATAGTTGGATTAAGCGAATAATAATTGGTTCCCTTTCCATAACATATACAGGGAGTTAAATCATTGCCCTCCCCAAAATGACTCAAAAGCTGTGTGTTAGAAAGCGCATGACTTGAATTTTGGTCATTCTTTATAATCTAACTAACTACTGCCATATATAAGTGAAAAACAATTGCAAAGGGCAGTATAAATTCTCAGCGTTAATGCCTGTGCCTTAGTTAACTTATCTGTGTGATGGGAATAACTCTTTACTTGGAGTCACTTGGAAATGCTTTTCAAGAGCACAATAGTTACATTGTCTTTCACATAGACTTTTATAAATCGGCAGAAATCAATCGAATTTTCACTGTGCAACAACAGATGTGACTTTCTGCCCTCTAGATAAATATTAGCATGTCCTGCTTTGTCAGGGTTTACTGGAACATTTTCCTTATAGAAAACAATCCGTTAGGCAGCTTGTCCTTTTCTGTGTTTGTGATACCTGCAGAGATCCAGAACAATGATGTTGACCTTGTAATCCATTTATGAATATAATCATTAAGTCATAATCTGTCACCATTAAAGTGGACTTAAGAAATTAGGCACTATGTCATTTATCTTAATTCTTGGATGAATTAAGATTATCATATTAATCATATTAATATGATCAATCATTAATATGATTATTCTTGAGTAATCTAAATTTATATAAACTTGACTGATGATATTTTACAAATAATAAAGTTTGTTACATTAATAAATCAGTCTCTTCACTTAAGTTAGAAGAAACATTTACATTTAAAAAAGAAAATTTAACAAAAAGCATATAACTTTACTATTGACATACACATTTGATTATATATGTAATGTATCTCAAATTGTGAATTAACTCCCTAAAATATTCATTGGCAATTTTAAAGGTGTTTATAGACAGAGTAACAGGAATGCCAACAGTATTTTGTAGCTATGGTAGATTTTACGATTAGGCTAATCTTTCATTCTCCAAGTCCTACAAATCAAAGTAATTCTAGAATTTTTTTGTTGTTTCATAGGAATAATGTGAGGCGTAGCAAATAAAGGAAACTACAATAAGTTATTTGAGAACTGCTGCTATAGTAAGAATGACCACATACTTGGATATTATAGACCTTTAAGACTCTTGAGAATCTGAGCTTCTATAATAAGATACACCTAGAATTATTATTCATATTTCAACAAAGTTTGCAATAAAAACATTTTTGAACTTCCTTGAAATCTCACGGGTCATCTTTCTCAACATGCAGTTTAAACAGAATTGAATGTAATCACTGTTTATACAGAGTAGTGTATATTAGAGGTTAAAAAAAAAATCTTGTAAATGAACACAAGTCAGAATAGAAAAGACGCATGAAAAAGGAATTCCCATAAATTCTCATCTTCCGTAAAATATACAGCAAAATCTTATTCATATGACGTATGATTCATTGCCACAAAAAGGATGTAAACAATACTTTTAACATATGCATTTAAATTGCTACTTCCTATAGGAAGAGCTAACCTTGCTTTAAGACAAAGTCAAGTGCTTTGGACTCTATTTTAAAATATTTTACCTGGTTTGATGCCTTTCTATAAATATTATCATTAGCTCTGGGATGGTGGGAAGCATTATAACTGGTAAAGTAAATACAGAGTATCACTAATACCTGGGATTCCCTAAACATTTTTCAGAAAATGTTTAT